>NC_056746.1:1053117017-1053274517 GCF_019279795.1 Protopterus annectens | reverse complement strand
AAAGAGCTACCGAGGCAGAGCTAGCCACCCGGTGGTGTAAACCTTGGCTCTAGATGATTGTCACTGTTAAAGTGACACCACAACCCTTTGTGCAAAAATGAGGAAAGCAGTTGTGGATGGATGTGTGTGTTCATGTGTGTGTATATCTATATCTATCTATATCTATGTATATCAGGGTCCTGTCTGTATGTGTAGGTAATGCACTGCTTGTCAAAGCCATGGCATGGGGAAGTGCAACCACTGGCATTCATAGCACTGATGGTCAACTGAGAAATAATGTAGCAAGCCACTGCATGCAGCCAATAACTGTAGGCTTGAAATGGTATCCATTCAATGTCCCCTTTTGGGTGGGGCTGCAGAAAAAGTGCACAAACACTGTCTATGGGTATGCAATATATGAGTACTACAGTCCATGAAGATAAATTAAGGCCACATAACTGCAACACACAAAGAACCCATCGATTGTATCAGACTGGGTTTATGATAGCTAGTGATGTGCTTGTCCTCACAATCCTTTTCCTTTTCCTGCCACAGCACAGTGCCAAGAAAAGTTAAACAAAGATAATGTAGGTTCTCTGATGTAAAGACTGAAATCTTGCTGCAGGCTCTCTGTCTCCATGTTTGCAGGTTGATCTGCTATAAGAAATCTGACAGACCTTTTTGTTACCATGCTTGGCATGATGTTGTAAATGACATCAGTGCTGTTGGTGTCCTGGACAAAAATTATGAGCAAGTCAGACGCCAGACCAATGGCATGATCATTGCTACATGGCATAGGAGCTGAGGCCAATTGGATGGAGACTGTCAACAGGATCGCCATTATCAGTGACAGAATAGTTCATTGCCTCTCTGTATGAGTGATCTGAGTTGTTGATAGGCCATTGAAGAGTCCTGGATATGAAAGCTGGATCTGACTGCAATCTAAGAATATCTGTCAGAGATGCCCCAGGTGTGTAGGTTTTAGAACAAGTATCTGCATACCGAGTACATGTATTGTGTAATCCAGATTAAATGCAGTAACACAGTATTTCATAGATGCATCAGAGCTTCTGACTTAGAGAAAAACATTGCAAATTATGTTATCTATCATTCAGTCTTACTACTCTAGACAGTAATATTCACTGGGAGTTGAATAATGCTGTAAAGTCTTACTAATTCTTGGTATTTGCCTTTGGTGTTTTCATGGATGACTTTTTATCGGGCTCATCCACTGTGGATATACTGCTACCTGATGTTGGAGATGACTCTGAGAATGATGGCAGTCAAACAGAGGTCATAGTACCATTGTTGGGTACAGGCAATGTAGAATCCAGATCCCCACTCCAGCCAGTCAAGAAAAACTCTGTGTTTGTGGAGTCCACTCCAGACACATAGAATGACACATAAGGACAGGAAGTTATAGAGAGCTGTACCAGGGAGGGATGTATCTATCTGCATTACAGTCCCCCTTGATTGCTGCAAGTTCCACTGAGCATGGGGAAGAGAGGTGTGGATATTGTGCCCATGGTCATCCACACCAAGGGTACTATCCCCATCCTGAGCTAAATGTGATGTCCATGACCCAGCGAATATGCAGAGCCATCATACAGGGATAGATAACAAAACCTCAGTCCTTGCTGAAACATTAGGTTTTATTACAAGGTGTGTGTGATGACCTGTAAGAGTGTATGTCTCACATGTTACATCAAGGGTATGTTGCGTAGGTAGTTGCACAACCTTGTTCTTCATGTGCACACAGGTATCATAGCAGACAGACTTACCATAGATGCTGCATTTCTGTTTCCATTGATCAGGACTGCCATAAAGTAGGTAGGCCATGGTCAGGTACATATAAAGCCCCAACGTCCAATCTGCCATCCAGTCTAGAGGGGACTGGCATACAACATGGATGTCTATGAGGGTTGGGTGTCAGAGTGATGCATGGTATGGGCTACAGCTTACATAGAAGCAACACTCCTTCCTCAAGGCAAGGTCTGGATAGTGCCTGTAACCCTCACAGGAGAAGGTTCTGCTGTGGACATGGGTACACATGGTCTGCACACACATCTGCTGTGGGTACCCTTGATCTGTAGGTAAGATCACATCACAGTGCTACAACATATGCTGAGACTCTGACCCAGCATGCATGTGCACACACACACACACACACACACACACACACACACACACACACACACACACACTCACTCGCTCATATGTCCTCAAGGCCCAGCTCCACAGTACTTGTTCCCTGCCACTGTAGAGTCCTGGATTCCTAAAACTCTTTAATAGCCTAACATGGTGCTTTGCTAGCCCCTCCCCCCAAATCTGATACCTATAGCAACAAGTTAGATTCATTCATACCAACAAACACACCACACACACACACACACACACACACACACACACACACACACACACACACACACACACAGGGGTCTACTTTATTTAAACGAATGCGGAATCTGTCGAATACAAATCTGTCGAAACATAAACAGTGAAACACGGAAACGTCGAACACACTAAGTAGCGAAATCTGAAATGTCAAATTGTCATAGTTGGCCCGTTTGTGGTATAGCTCCGTAAGGTAAGTGTGTGATAGTTACGGACCTTAAGGTTAGAGTACGGGTTAAGGTAAGTGCATAGATAGGTAATGTATGTGAGGTTTAGTGTAGGGTTTTGTTAAGTGTATGTGTGTGGAATATTTACTTTGTGTTAGTATAGTTCTGTAGGGTAAGTGTGCGGTAGTTACAGACCTTAGGGTTAGAGAGGGGTTAAGGGTAGTTCATAGATAGTTGTGTATGTGGGGTTTAGTGTAGGGTTACAAGTGGGGTTTTGGTGCTTTAATTTAGGGTTAGTAGTTGGGTTTTGGTTAGTGTATGTATGTGTTTTTTGTTGTGTTTGCGTAGGTATTATGTTATCGGTGGAGGTGTTGGCCAACTATTGCGGTTTTGATGTTTACATTTCACGGTTTTGCGTGTTCGACGTTATCGCGTTTCGCTGTTTATGTGTCGATCGATTCATATTCGATGGATTCCGCTTTTGTTTAATTAAAGTAGACCCCACACACACATACACACACTCACACACACACACACACACACACACACACACACACACACACACACACACACACACACACACACACACACACACACACACACACACACACACACACACACACACACACACACACACACACACACATATATATATATATATATTTCTGTTCTATCTATTTATATATCTATAAATATACACACACACACACACACACACACACACACACACACACACACACACACACACAGACACACACATACACACACACACACACACACACACACACACACACGCACAGATGCACACGTGCACACACGCACACACACAACATCCCATAAATGGTATAGGTTCATAGGTTCATACTAGGCTATCTGCCCTGGGGCAATTATAAGCCTAGCCCGATTCTGTATGGCTTACGCCACCCCTTGATTTGAGTATACTGTGCCCTTTTTAAGGTTTAGTTTACTGTGCCTCTGTCTAATAGTGACACGGGAGTAATCCCTGGGACAAACCTACGATCCCCCATCCACCTATCGAGATTCTTCTTGAAGAGATTCAGTGAGGTGCTCTGCCTCACATGAACTGGAATTCTATTCCAGAGCGAAGGGAGCCTCTGGGTTATGAACCTGTCCCTCCAGCAAGTTCTATTTATTTCTGTGCTGAGGTTCAAGTCCCTCGAGCGTGTGGCTCTAAGGGATTTAGATTTACTGAGGTGGAGCATGTCCATTAATTCTGGATTTGACATAGCTTTGTATGTCAGGCATAAATCGCCTCAAGTAGGCGGTATGCAACTGAGTAGAGCTGGAGTTTTTAACCGAGCAGCATATGGCATCTGTTTGAGACCCTTGATCCTCTTGGTGAGATACTTTTGGGGTCTTTCTAATTGCTGCAGGTGTCGGGTAAGGTACATCCCAAAAGGGGCATTGTATTCTATGATGGGCCTGATGAGGGATGAATAAAGGGCACGATTACCTCTCTTGATCTAGATGTGAAACCCTTTGTGATGAGGTGGGCTATGTAGAAGGTCTTTCTAACCACTTTGGCAATGTGGTTTTCAAAGGAGAGATTGCTATCAACTTGGGTCCCCAGGTCCCTAATAACTTTCTCTGTACTTAATGGGTTACCGCCTATGTGGTAATTTGTGGGCACATTGTTTTTGCCAAAGGGTATGACTATACATTTTTTGGCATTTAGCTTTAAACCATGGCACTGGCACCAGTTATCTGTCTCTGTGAGACCTTTTTGAAGGATGTCAGCTGGAGAGTTGATTATGGCGCCCAGTTTGCAGTCGTCTGCGAACTTGGTGAGCCATAGTCCTCCCACGTTTGCCTGTACCTCGAAAAAGTATATACCGAACAAGAGTGGTCCCAGGACAGAACCCTGTGGGATGCCACTTGTGACCGGTTTCGAGTCTGACATGGCTCCAGCAACTCTCACTCTGTGGGTTCTGTCTTTGAGCCAGTTTGCGACCCATCTTGTGACATAGGGGTTTATATTTAAGCTGGATAGCTTATCTATGATGCCCGAGTGGGGTATTGTGTCAAATGCCTTTGCAAGGTCCAGATAGGCTGTGTGGACTACCTTCCCTTCATCTATGGCTTTGGTGACTGTTTCGAAGAAGTCAACCAGGTTCAAAAGGCAGGATCTGCCCTTGACAAAGCTGAACTGGGTAGGATCTAGTGTCTGTAGGTCCCCAAGGTCTTTGTTTATGAGCTCCATGATGATCCTCTCCATAGCCTTGCAGACTAAGCTAGTCAGGCTTATGGGGCGATAGTTTCCAGGGTCTGTAGAGGCTCCACCTTTGTGTTGTGGGACCACTGTTGCTGTAAGCCATTCTGTGGGCACATATCCTGTAGTGAGGCTGAGATTGTATAGCTGTTTTATTTGAGGGATTAGTTCCTCTTGGAGTTCATGTAGGACACAACCTGGGACGCCATCTGGTCCCATGGAAGCAGTGTTTTTTGCTTTGGAGAGGGCAGCCTTCACCTGAGCATCAGAGATGTTTGGGAGGCAGCCCTCTGCCGGGATAGATACTTGCTCTTTGGGGAGGGGTGGAGACGTTTGCACTGAACCTGTCTGCCAGGATATTGGCGATGTCTGTGGGTTCAGTGTATTTTTGTCATTTAGAATCAACTCAGAACAAGTCTGGGAGTTGCATCCCAGGTTTCTAACATAACTGAAAAAGCCTTATGATTGTCTTTGGTGTCCTGTGCAAATTTTCTCTCGAAGCTGGCCTTGGAGGATTTTATGAGGGATTGTAATTTTTGCTAGTACTGATCAGAGATGCCTTCCCTATTAGGGATTTTGCTCTATCATGTAGTAGCTTCCTCCTTCTGTTGTACAGTTTATTTATGGCAGGGGTCCACCAGACTGGACGCCTGCCTTTGGATGATTGGGTCTTGGTTTTGTTTGGGATAGCATGATCCATGCATTCCTGGAGATGTCCGTAGAATGCGTTTATATAGGATTCTGCAGTTTGGGCCGTAGTTTCCACTGGCCCTGGGGCCTTGAAGGATTCCACTTCAGTTTTGAGAAGTGAGAAGTTCGCTTTTGAGAAGTTTTTCACTGTGGTTTTCTGGGCTGGGGGTGGGGTCGGGATGTGGACATCCAGTGAAATGAATTTATGGTTTGATCTTACAAATGAGGGATATACTTCTGGTGTGGAGCATAGAGTCCCCATGTTGGTGATGATCAGGTCTAGTATGTTGTCCCCACTTGTGGGAGTGGTGACTAGTTGTTCCATAGCATTTGAGTTTATAATTTCCAGGAACCTTTGGGCTAAGGTGCTGGGGCTTGAGTAGTGCTCCCAGTCAATGTTTGGGTAGTTGAAGTCGCCCAATATAATGGTGTTCGGAGAGATCTTCATGTTCTCCAATGTTTTCAGGAAAGCCGAGTGGGATTCCTGACTTTGAGAGGGTGGTCTGTAGGATGCTATAAACTGAAAAGCAGTCTTGCCCACTGTTAGTTGCACATAGATGGTCCCCGATACTTCGTGCAATGCCAGTAACCTGGAGGTGTGGATATCCTTGATAAATATGGAAACTCCCCCTCCTTTTGTGGTTCGGTCCGGGTTTTGGGGCCAAAAAGCATGATATGAGGTATAGCCTGGTAGTGCTGGGGTGCTCTCTGGAGCCTTGAACCAGGTTTCTGTCACTGCACAGATATCGATGTTCTCCATACCGAGGAGAGTTTCGAGTGCGTGCATCTTGAGGTTAAGACTTCTGGCATTTAGCAGCATTACCCTTAGTTTCTTGTTCCTTGTGCTGTCTATGGGGGTGGGTTTGACTTTTGAGCCTTGCCTAAAAAAGGCACTATGGGGGTGGCAAAAGCCTTTGCCAATATCCGAAAGCCCAGTGGTGACAGGTGCAAGCCATCCCTAGCGAAGCAACGTGGCTTGTCGAGCATGTCATCCCAGGCTGACAGACACTGGATCCCCTTTGAATGACACCAAAATTTTAGCCAATTGTTAAAATCGATCATTTTGTCTTTGTACTGTGGCATCATTCTAGGTGAGGGTAAGATGCTGCTCAAGGTCAGGGTCATACCAGCCTGGGCTACATGATCAGAGAACTCCTCTATGTCTCTTTTCATGTAGTCCAGGGAGGTACGTCTCAGGTCATTCACACCAGCATGTACAATGACTGAGTCATATTTGTATTTGCTTTGGAGTGACCTGAGTGCTTGCGTTATGTGGCGGATCCTAGCACCCGACAGGCAGCTCACCGTGACCTTCTCTTTATTCAGCCTGGTGAGCAGGACGTCAGTGTGTCTGACAATAGAGTCACCTATTACAAGAGTATCAGGTGTGTTATTCGGCCTTAAGGGCTGTGGCTGCTTGACACACTGATTTTGTGGGTTATGTGTTGTGTGTGTTTTGTTTTGAGGTAGCGTTTGCTTGGATGTCTGCTTTGGAGGTCTCTGTTGCTTAGGTAGATTTTTATTTAGAGCCTCTGAGTATGTTTTTGTGTATTTATGTGTTTGGTTCGCTGATGTGGTGGGACTATGTGATACTGGAATTGTGTTGTGTGAGGTTACCTTCTCCTCCTGACTGGTTACACCAGTTTTGAGATGAGAGAGCTCAGCCTCCAGTTTGGCTAAATAGTTGCATCTCTCACATATATTTGAACCTGTTTGGAGGAGGATAGGGTTGTCCGTGTACATGAGACAGTTGTAACATTGCCTCAAAATTCCCAGATTCACCAGCTGGACTGGAGAGGAAACCATTGACTGACCTTTGGACATGCTAGAGTATTATAGGGAAACTGAATTTAAGACGGACAAAAATAGGACAGGGTAATCGTAGAGAGTATAAGAGTAAGTAGTGCTTATGGTTTAATAGTGCTAACTTGTAGGATTACTTAATTGGACCAGTGAAGGGCCTTAGAATGAGAATATGGTGTTTAAATTGAGAGATAGAGCAGTTCTAAGGGAAAAAGTGAAGAGCAGACTTTGTGGAGCCAGGACTAGTTTAAACCCAATTAGGCGGCGCTGCCTGCTGTTGCGCTATGCACAAAAATGCGCAAAACTGCACAAAAGAGGGTTTTAAGAGAGGAAGATGAAGGAGTTTTGGAATTGACCCAAAATGGCCAATAAAACTACAGTTTCAAGTCAGTAACCACTCCCACAGGGGCAGGCAGGCTGCTCAATGTTTTTCACTGCCACTGATCAACAGAGAGACTTCCCTTTAGCCCAAGCAAAAAATGGCCTCACAGAAACTTGCAAACAGTTTAAGAACAGCAAGCCTGTAACTGAACTTTTTTAAATCTCAGAAAAGTGGGAAAAAAGCAAGATTTTTTTTTGTTTTTTTGTTTTTTCAGTGATAGCAGAGGTTCACAAGTATCAACAAGTTATAACAGTGCAGTAAATGACCCCACACAAGAGTGCTAGGCCAAAGACAGATAAAATACAAGTTTTGAGAAAAAAATGATTTTAAAAATAAGTGCAAACAGGAAATTCAGTAAACAGCTCTAGGTTGTGTTCTAAATACAGTTACTAATGCAGAAATCAAGTTTGACAAGCCAGAAAATGCTCAAAATAGGCGACTATGGAGATAAACTTAGCAAATAAACAGAGGAAAAATACTTAAAATCTCAAAAGTGGCTCCTTTCTTCTCTCAGCATTTTCTCCTCTTGGCGGGTGCTTCACCAACAGCCAACAAGCCTGAAAAGATGGCAAAACCATGAGGCAACCAGGTTTTAAGAGAGGAAGATGAAGGAGTTTTGGAATTGACCCAAAATGGCCAATAAAACTACAGTTTCAAGTCAGTAACCACTCCCACAGGGGCAGGCAGGCTGCTCAATGTTTTTCACTGCCACTGATCAACAGAGAGACTTCCCTTTAGCCCAAGCAAAAAATGGCCTCACAGAAACTTACAAACAGTTCAAGAACAGCAAGCCAGTAACTGAACTTTTTTAAATCTCAGAAAAGTGGGAAAAAAGCAAGATTTTTTTTGTTTTTTTGTTTTTTCAGTGATAGCAGAGGTTCACAAGTATCAACAAGTTATAACAGTGCAGTAAATGACCCCACACAAGAGTGCTAGGCCAAAGACAGATAAAATGCAAGTTTTGAGAAAAAAATGATTTTAAAAATAAGTGCAAACAGGAAATTCAGTAAACAGCTCTAGGGTGTGCTCTAAATACAGTTACTAATGCAGAAATCAAGTTTAACAAGCCAGAAAATGCTCAAAATAGGCGGCTATGCAGAAAAACTTAGCAAATAAACAGAGGAAAAATACTTAAAATCTCAAAAGTGGCTCCTTTCTTCTCTCAGCATTTTCTCCTCTTGGTGGGTGCTTCACCAACAGCCAACAAGTCTGAAAAGATGCCAAAACCTTGAGGCAACCAGGTTTTAAGAGAGGAAGATGAAGGAGTTTTGGAATTGACCCAAAATGGCCAATAAAACTACAGTTTCAAGTCAGTAACCACTCCCACAGGGGCAGGCAGGCTGCTCAATGTTTTTCACTGCCACTGATCAACAGAGAGACTTCCCTTTAGCCCATGCAAAAAATGGCCTCACAGAAACTTACAAACAGTTCAAGAACAGCAAGCCTGTAACTGAACTTTTTTAAATCTCAGAAAAGTGGGAAAAAAGCAAGATTTTTTTTGTTTTTTTGTTTTTTCAGAGATACTGACACTGTGGCCCTCTCCAACTGTGCAAATGATGACAATTGCACCCTGCCCTGTGTATTCTTGTTACTTTAATAACCTATGTCTGATGCACAGTTTGGCCAGTCTGTGCATTGAAGAGGCGGGTCTGGGAGAAGGCTTGAATGCGTCATTTTTCTTTTCTATATAATGCTTTAGCCTGGTTCACAGTTATGAACCAGCCACTGCCTGTTGGTGCCATGGCATGCTGCACCCACCTTTACCTGGCACAGTCTTCCCCTGCAGCCATCTCCTTCACAGGGTCATCATCAGGCTTCATCTCCACTGCTTGGTAAGAGACTTTTTCCTCCTGAATGCATCTGCTCTGCTGCAACTGTTTGTGTATAATGACATTATATAACACAGCTTAGACTGTAAATGTCTTACTGCATGTGCCAGGGTCATACTTCAGGACACACTCTGATACAGCCAAATAGCAGAATCAGGCCTTCAGCAGGCCAAATAGACATTTAACAATGACTCAGGTTTATGACAAGGTATATCGTACAGTTTCTGCAATGGTTTGAGGATTTCTCATAGGTGTCATCAACCATGGCTCCAACGCATATCTAGCATCGCTATTAAGATGTCACTGGGTGAAACCACCACATACAGACTGATGATATAAGTCACATGTATGCCACATTTGGGAGTTTTTGATTCTGGCTTACACACACATTGTATATTATACCCTGTACATTAAAGACCACCTGGCAGTTAATGGAGTGGAAAACTTTGTAATCAAGATGGCTTCTTCTCTGTTCCCTAGGCAAGGCCTGTATTGAAATGTAGATACAATTTATGACCCTTTGTACCTCTGGAAAAATTGGTTATGTTATAAAAAGACCACATGGTTTGTCACTTTCCACTGTGTCCCGTGGAGCTCACATATTCTTCCCCAAATGCCTTAGCATGACTGAGGAATTGGTGCAATATCCATAAGTCAGATGATTTCATAAACCCACTGTACCTCCATTGATCGCCAAAAGATCGTTGTTGCTATTATTAGTAAAGCCACACATGGCTTGGTATCCACAATGATAAGCACTCCATGCAGTCCATGTGCCATCAGACACATCTCAACCAGCTCCTGCATGGTGATTCTGTCCACACCTTAGTGGTACATATTCTTTTTGTCATGGAGGGCATGAAAGCATTACAAAGATAAAAATTATATCCCATGCTGGAGCTGGTCTGCTTACAAGAGGCCTGTGATTAATTCAGCCCCTAAGAAAGATGCCAGTTTATTGAAAATGGTCAAGAAAAGAAGAAATAGCTGAAAGAGAGAACAAAAAAAATGATTATGACCTGATGCATAGGCAAGAGGCCAAAGGATAACTCTATCCAGAAAACTAAAAAAAAAAAAAGAATGCAATGCGGTGAACTTAGAGAGATATAGCAAGTAATTTATTATGTAAAATGCACAAAAATATGCTTTCACTTCTTACAGGCTTCTTCAGACTAAGAGACATGTAGAAAGCTGTGGTATTTAAATCTTAAAGCAATTCAAGCACATAACATATATGCAGCATCTTTAAAATGACATCTTAAAGTAGAACACATTTTATGCCTTTAGATTTAAGCACAGGTTTAATGCTGAAATCTCATTTAATCCTGGTGTGTGTTTGCATGGCAATACATTTCCACTTGCCCTTTACACTCAGTTTAGTGAAACTTGGTTATCTGTGTTACCCTTTCATTAGCCTTAAGAGGTTTATGTAAAACCTGGAACATGAAATATATGATCAACACTGAAGGTGCTAATATGTTCTTTAATTCATTCCCAAAAAAGCTCTCAACTTACGTATATAAACGTTTTTTCATATACGGCTTGCAGTATGTCGTATTTCAGAAGCATGTGTATGGATGTATAAATCTGCCCCTAGATTCTGTATCCTGGTACACTCCACAAGTGTAGCCTCAGGAAGTTCCCCTAGTGTTGGACTTCATAACATCCCCTTTGTTGTGCTTAAGTAAATAATTTCAAATTGTGGTCTTCTTATAAACAAATCTGTGTTTATTATTATTAGTTTTAGCTGCAATTTCAGACCTGCTAAGACAAGATTCAAGTACTTTTGTATAAAATATTTAATAGTGTATCTGTCATAGGGATTTATTATAACACAAGGGTTAAATACAGCTTTCATCACAAAATTTGCTTATTCCCTGTTCGCTGGGTAAGGAGAGAACTAAAATGGGTACAATCATCCCTGTGTGTCATATCTCTGCATTTGGTAGAATTAAATCAGACAAGTTCCATATATTGGAATTTTAAGTTTTTAATATAATTTAGGGGACAATTGATATTCTAATATCACTTACAGACAGTGAAAGCTTGGTAAAAAAAAAAAAAAAAAAAAAAAAAAAGATTGTTTGCTTATGGCAAGAAACCCCTACTCCGTGAGTGAAAACATTTCTTCAGACTGCCATTTGTTTTTAAAATTGGTAATCACAGTTTCCAAAACACCAAAGAGTATAAGTAAATAGCTGAAAAGTAAGGTGCACATTTAGACAGCAGCCCTGGTAGGAAGGAATACAGCAGCAAATACCAGCAGTGATGTACTGGCTACCATGAGACAGACAAGCAGGTAGAATTTAACCCTAACACTGAAAAAGAAAATCTACTTGCCCTACCTATGATTCATTGTAAATGTTATATTTATAACTATGCATTTATTTTCTTAAACTAACAAAAAAAAAACTCTTGGATGCCCAGTCTGCCATGAATAGATAAGCACAAGGACTTTGACCACAGTAACAAAGTGCAAAAGTATGTCATCCAATTTGCACCTACCAGTTTGTCTGCTACTGATGTCAGCATGACAGTAGGTACTAACACTGAAAGTGTGCCACTGACAGGTAGAAACTTAGTAATTGTATTATACCTAAACAGAAAAAGGTGGGGGTATGAAATGATTTCTAAACTTTTGTTTAGGGTAGTGGTAAACTGTAAAGTATATGTGTGTGTGTGCGTGTGTGCATGTGTGTGTGTGTGTGTGTGTGTGTGTGTGTGTGTGTGTGTGTGTGTGTGTGTGTGCACGCGTGTGTGGGCAGGATTCAGAAAGGCTTGTCATGATGTGAAAACCTTACTTTAGAAGGTTTCTATATCATGGTAAACTTTTGCGATTCATAGACCACTGTCCATCTAGGGTTTTCCCCTGTTGGTGGCTATAGCATGGATGGCAATCTTGCTGGTGAATTTGCATACTAATGCAACAGTCTAGGGGAGGGGCTAATGCCAATTATTGATGTGCTCTCCAGTGATAATGGCAGCAGCTCAGGAATAACTTGACAGAGTGATTCAGAGAATCACAATGCTGAGCTATTTTTTTTCCTCCTACAGGAGTAGTTGTGGCTAGTATTCAGACTACAGGTAAGTAGAGCAAAACCATGGGTGTGTCAGGCATGCATGTATGTGTGTCTGTTTTTGTCTGTGTGTGTGCATGTGCATGTGGGTCTGCGTCTGTGTGTGCGCATGTGTGTGTGCGTGAATCTGTGTGCCTATGTTACTGCAATGTGTGGGGTGGTTGGAAGAACATCATAGCATTCAGGTCTGACAGTGTAATGTTTGATTCAGGGACATAGTAATGAGCCACTAATGAGGTATTTTTCCATGCAGTTTTCCATGTTTCTTAACTGGAGATTCTCCCCCATGCACTAATTGCCCCACCCACATTGTCCAATTATAAATATAAAATGCATGCTTTCATATATATATATATATATATATATATATATATATATATATATATATATACACACACACACACACACACACACACACACACACACACACACACACACACACACACACACACACACACGTGTGTGTGTGTGTTTTGTTTGCATCTATATATCTAAATATATATATATATATATATATATATATATATATATATATATATACATATAATGGAATTATTGCATTTTGTTAAAATGTCATAGGTGTGTACTAGGCTAATGGCCCTAGAGTCTTTACAACTCTAGCCCATAGAAGTGCCCTGGCATTGTGCCACCCAACGTTAGTTCCCAGTGCCTCTATCAAGCAGAGCCACTGGAGTGATCCCTGGGGTGAACTGTCTATTTCCCATCCACTCATCAAGATTTCTCTTGAAAAGAACCAGTAAGGTGCTCTGCTTGACATGTCTGGGAAGTCTGTTCCAGAGCATGGGCAGTCTCTAGGTTATGAACCTGTCTCTCTAGCATGTTTTGTTGATTGTGATAATGAGGTTGAGGTTTCTGAAGTGTGTGGTGCAGAGGGATTGGGATTTCTTTAGATGTAGCATTTCTAACAGAGCTGGGTCAGACATGGCTTTGTAAGTCAAGCAGAGATCGCCTCTTAGTAGGCAATATGAGACAGATAATAGCTGGAGTTTTTTGAGTCTGTCCATTTAGGACATGTGTTAAAGGCCTAGAATCCTCTTCATGAGGTACTTTTGTGGCCTTTCCAGCTGTTGCATGTGTCTAGTGAGGTACATACCAAATGGGACATTATACTCGATGACTGGCCTAATGAGGGAAGAGTAGAGAGAGATGATGACCTCTTTCTTCCTGGATGCAAAACCCTTGGTAATGAGATGTGCCACATAGAAGGACTTTCTGACCACAGTGGCAATGTGGTGGTCAAAGGAGAGTTTGCTGTCAACCTGTGTCCCCAGATCTCTTAGAGTGCCTTCAGTGTTCAGTGGGCTCTCATCGAGTTGGTAATTAGTGGGAACTGAGTTTTTCCCCAAAGGGGATGATGACGTATTTTTTGGCATTAAACTTAAGGCCATGGTTTCGACACCAGTCAGTGAGGCCTTTCTGTAGGATGTCTACATCACTTGGGGATGTAATGATGGCTCCCAGCTTGCAGTTGTCTGTGAACTTGGTCAGCCAGAGTCCCTCCATGTTGGCCTGGACGTCTGAGAAGTAGATGCCAAACAGGAGAGGACCTAGGACTGATTCCTGTGGGACTCCACTCGTGACTGGTCGGCAGTCTGACTTGATGTCAGCTACTGTTACACTGTGGGTACTATCTGTGAGCCAATTTGCAACTCACCTAGTGATATAGGGGTTGATGCCTAGTTTGGTGAGTTTATCAATAATTCCTGAGGGGGTAATGGTATCAAAGGCCTTGGCCAAATTGAGGTAGGCTGTATGAACTGCCTTACCCTCATCCACAGCTCTGGTGACTGACTCAAAGAAGTCAACCAGGTTAAGCAGGCATGATCTACCTTTCACAAAACCACATTGCGTGGGATCTAGAGATTGGAGATTCCCTATATCCTTGGTAATTAGGTCCATGATGATGTGCTCTGTAGCCTTATATATCAGACTTGTCAGGCTAATGGGGTGATAATTCCCAGGGTCTGTAGTCGCTCCCCCTTTATGGAGAGGAATAACTGTAGCAGTGAGCCATTTGGTAGGGACAAAGCCTGAGGTGAGGCTGTGACTGAACAGGGCACACAGATGTGGTGCCATTTCACTGTGCAGTTCATGTAGAACACATCCAGTGATATTGTCAGGTCCAATGGAATCTGTATTCTTGGCCTTGGACAATGCAGCTTTAACCTGTGCTGCAGTAATGCTGGGTGGCTGGCATTCCTCCAGTATTGTGATTGGTCCTTTTAGGGGGGAGAGAGGGGTAAAACTGACACTGAATCTGTCGGCCAGTATGTTGGCAATATCTGTTGGCTCAGTATAGGAGGTACTTTTGTGCAGTAACTCATAGCAAACCTGGGTATTGCCGTGGAGGTTCTTGATATAACTATAGAAGGCTTTGTGGTTGTTCTTAGTGTCTGCCACAATTCTACCTTCATAGCTGGCTTTAGAGGTTTTGTTGAGGGATCTCAGCTTTTTGTTGAGGCTAATAAGGCAGTTTTTCCAGTCCTGGGACTTCACCTTTTTCTGCAACAGTTACTATCTTCTGTTGTAGAGTTTATTAATGGCAGGGGACCACCAGATTAGATACCTTTTTTTGGAGGAGAGTGTCTTGGTTCTGTTGGGTATGGCTAGTGTTTCATGCATTTATGTACATATTCGTACAGTGCATTGGTGTATGATTTGGCAGTCATGCATTTATTTTCCATTGACATGGGTGCTGTGAAGTTAGCCACCTCTGTTTTTAGGAGCCCCAAGTCAGCTTTGGAGAAGTTTTTCATGGTGGTTACCTTTGCGGGGGAGTGTGGGTGAGATGTGGATTTCCATGGTAATTAGTTTGTGGTCAGATCTAGCCAGGGAGAAATTGACTATTGGTATAGAGCATGCATCAGAACTTCAAGTCATTGAACTGTTAACAGTTCCAAAAGTAAAATATCAAAACAAAACAAAACAAAGAAAAATACAACTTTTTTTTTGAGGGGAGGCAAGCTGCCCTGCACCCCCATCCCCTGCTAATTATATATACCAGTTGTGAAATCATACTATAGTGGGGAAAAGGACATATTCCTTAATCCCCGATGTTCCCCAAACTAACAAAAAATGGTACTTCCAAATAGCTGATTTTCAATCAGATGTGGCTTTTTATCACTTCAGTTAAACCAACATTTGATGACATCTAAGTAAGAGTGAAAGAGAACCTATCCTAAATGAACTCACAGTGATTCTTTTTTCCATACAGCTACCAAGATGTGGAAATACTTGTGGATAGGGTGGGTATGTGACATATTATCATGGGCGGTTGTGGACAAGAAAGTGCTTTCTATAGTAGGAATACAACATGCATATGGACACCATACATGTCTGAAAAAATATGCATCAGTGTTTTCAAAAGTCACTCACAACAAGCATTAAAGTAGAAGTACTTCCATCTACATAGAGTGGTTTCTGAAGAAAGCCTCACAAATGTTAATAATATCATAATATACAGGTAGTATGTTCCATGCAACTCTTTAGCATCAACAAACGCATCGCAGGATAGTCATGTACATATTGAAGAGACACCTAAAAAGTGATACAACACAATTGATGTGACATAAATTAAGTGGATATACCAGACAGATGTACTATTTCTCATTGGAGAGGTACTATCATATATGTCAGCATCTCAGAATGTTATAGATTTATATGACATATTGTCTGCCATATTTTGCTCCTCAGCACTACATGTCATAATTAAACATCATTAACATGTAATGCTTCAGAACTTTGGGCCTGATGGTGCACAGTGCCAATGTCTGCCAACACATACTGAGTCCAAAAGTATGTGCCAAAATCAAAAAGCCTTGTAGAGGAAGCCAGCTCTGTTGGTGTAGACAGATAATGACTTTAATATAATCAAGGCAGGCCATATTATCATGTACTTGTTTCAACTGGTGGCCCAAGCAAGTGTAGAAGGAAGTGAGGGGGGAATAATGAGGCTATGGCTGCTCATTCCTCTTCCGAGAAGGCTTGGGGATGACATGCCAACATGAAACAGGTCATTATTGAATTCTCAGTGAAGCCCAGAAACATGATCAGTGGGCAGAGCAGGTGAATGTGCAGTAAAACGTTTAGGAGCGGTGTGAACTCAATTAAGGAACTCCACTTGCCTAACAGCTCACAATGCTCTCCTGAATGATGCCAGCATAAAGGAGGTTAAGCCTCACAGTACTGTGTCAGGCCCTCCTCTCTGAGTAGCAGTGTTGAGGGGCTCAGGAGAGCTGCACTTCCTTACAAGTCATCATATCCCACAAAATCACTACAGATTTACAGCAGATAAAAAGTCTTGCAGGTAGGATGTATTACCAGAATAAGAGATGAGCAGAGTTACAAAAATGGTTGGGATTTTCAGGTTATGTTTTGAATATTATAGACATAGCAGTGAAGTAAGGTCACGAATGGATATGAATACAGCTGAAATCTGTTAATATCTAGTAGATGAATAAGTATGATCATATGTGTATACAGAATTGAACATATTAGTGCAATATGTAACGTAGCATTTATATCGAGTCACACATATTAGTAATGCAATTGCTGTATATACAAATTAACTGTAAGAATATGGTAACACATTACTCCTGAGCAGGATGAGAGGCTGTACTAACCAGTACCTAACACAATCATAAAAAGTTGTATCATCCTCATAAAATGTATGGAAATGTGCAGCTATGATTAGTATATTAACCCAATGACCTACGAGTACTTGTTACATACTTGTAGGAAAGATTATATGATTACATGACAGGAGACATGATACTTGTATGCCAGCAGTGACATACATAGGTAAAATCATACATTCGATATGCATTATGTTTACTTAAAAAGTTTAGAAACCACATGTAAATATTAAGTTGTAACTTTTTTTATAAACTTAATTTGCTTTTGCTATTTTGCAGGTGTCTAAGTCATTGGAATAATGGGCATATGTAAAGCACTTATGGTCCTCTGACCTTGCTTGGTGCTGTAATGCAGTTTGAGAAGAGTAATGTTATATAATAAGATGCACTGATGCTATGCGACCAAAACTCAGGTAAATACACAAAGGACACAAACTAATAGTGGAACTCTGAGATGAAAAATTGCTTTTCTGCCTGTATACAGTTATGTAATGTCATCATTAGTAATTTGCATATTACCCAGGAGTCTGTGTCACATAGATCTGGTAATATCCTTAGGATATAAGTTATTTAATTCAACACTATGTATTCCCAGACTACAGATATACAACAGTAACTATGGTGTATGTTGCACAGACTGTATAAGTATATTCTGCAGTCACCACCTTTATAATGTGTATCAAAATACTTATATTTGTATTGTGGAATTTCTAAAATTAGTATTGGCTAAGGTGCTGTAACACTTAATATGTTTGGTTATTTTAAGTATATTGTTGTTGGTTAGTTTCTGGTACTCGTGAATAGTATAACAAGATTGGAACCATTCTTTGCTTGTACTGTATTGCCTACCTTATTTTCCACACTGACCATTTGTATACTTTATCAGATAGAGGATTGATTACTACAACTATATGTAAAACACATAGTTGCAGAGACCATCGCATGACAAACTATTAAGAAAATATAGAACACTTTAGTAGAGACATCACAAAAAAATCAAGGAATATCTGGTATGTTTCTGTTTCTTTTGTTTTGCAGAATGTACTTAATTTTTCTCATATTTTGGTGTGTCTTAAGTATTTAACTCTGCTAACCAGCATATGCTAATAGAAAGTCCCACCCCCTCAATGTTATTTTAGCAGCTGGACATTTTTCTATTAGTATATGCTAGATTTACAACTAGCACGCTGGCTGGGCTGTCCAATCAGCATGCTTGTTTTTCAATACTAATTATCCTGTATTGTATAATTATTCTTACTAATCAAGTATATCATCAAGTTAAATGGACTGCTTTGGGGATGGTACACTACAGATATACTGCGGTGGTGGTGCTGCGGTAGCGTTGTCGCCTCACAGTTAGATGTTGCCCGTTCAATTCTCAGTTAGAGCGTCTTCTGTGTAGCGACATGTGTGAACGGACATTCCTTCGTTGAAGGTTGTGCGTTAGGCCTGGCAAGCCAGTATGTAAAACTCTGCTGCCAATCATTAGCGGACCAGAGTTCCGCTGTGGCGACCCCTAACAGGGAAAAGCCGAAAGACACAAACACTACAGATACAGTCAAGCAAATGCATATTTAGGGCAGTGGGGAAAAGAATATATCAAAATGTGTAAGTTATGGTTAAATATTTCAATTTTCTCACCTTTTATAAATCCTTTGTCTCTGAGATGATGCAGTGACTATATTAGAAACATTTAAGCAAGTTTAAATGCACATTTAAAATTAATGTCTAATGTTCAAAAAACTTGGAAGGTCGAAAACTGAAAGAAAAGTTTCTAGCAAGCAGCAGAATCCTAATTTACCTAATACACTTCGCAAGTTCAAGAAAAACAAAGACATGAAGCTGCAAATGTGCAACAGCATCACTGCTATAGTGGCCTTTAGTTATATCAGGATACAACAGACAGCCAGTCTTCCAAAGTCTGTGGCTCCTCTCCACACATGCACCTGGGCTGCTGTAGCATGAGCTCCAAAGGGAGAAAAAAAACATCTTGGGAGTTAAAAATGCTAAGTATTTTCTTGCCTCTCTCAAAATCACTACTCTTGAGCTTCATAGGATCAATGGTAGGCTCTGATCTGCCATTGCTGTCAGAGAAGTCCCCTTACAGGAAACGTTTCACACCCATTTTTTAATTTTTACCTTATTTTTTGACTAAACTAGTACTGCATCCCTTTAAAATGACTGGAGTCTTACTTTACTATTTTACTTAACGTTACCACCCATTCTATATTTTTCTGCACTACCCAGAAATTTAAATGTCAGTCCAGTAGTCCAGAAAGCACTATACAAACTCTGGTGTCCTGTTTATCTGCATAAACCGAATGTCAGAGTTTGTAAAACAAGAGTCTCAAATAAACTTTTCAATTGAAAAGCATCACAAATTTGATGCATTGAAAACTGGGACTTCCTAAACACAGGGAAAAAAAAACAAAACAAAAGAAGGCATTCCACCTTGTAATGACATAGGGGTTGACATCATAAAATGGACTGGAAAGTGGATGGGAAGGGAGGGTAAATTGGTGGAGAGGCAGAGTTATGGGTAGAGCAAGGGGTGAGGATTTTGATCCAGTTTTCATGACACAGAAATATGGCATTTTTACCAAAGACATCTCCTCTGACATGATTCGTTTAGCTGAGACTGTTAATTTTTATTTTTATTTGGGGCACTTATTTGTGGAAAAGTGTGCTGCTTTTGTACAATTGTTCATTTATTTTAAGGACTTATATATATTTTAGTGGAAAGTAACTGTGTGTGTATTGCTTGTGTATACTTTATGACACCTCACCTTCTAATCTGCTCCTTCCAGATGCACTTCCCAGAGAAAATGCATTGCTGGATATTTTGGTTTAAAAGTGTACTGTTTGTGCATTTGCTTTTGTGATGTTTGGAGACTGGCTTGTGTAAGGGTAAGTGTATGTAGTGTTTGTGAACACCTCAGTGACAAATTACCTTCTGACTGACTCGTTCCAGCTGTCTTTACCAGTAAACAAATCTTTCAGCAGGAACATGGATACCTTTATCTGTCATTTGGATGTTCATTATATTGATCACTCCACAGTAGGCTTAGCTCTATGGGTTATATCCTGTCAAGGATATAACAGCCAGCCAGCTACCAAAGCTTCAGGGCACCTTCCACACATCCAAACTGTCTGGCAGCTTGAGGTGAGCTGACTAAAAGACAAGTCTGGGCGTTAAGCCCTTTATAGAGTTTTACTGCCATTGAAGAGTACATTCCTCAGTGGCTTTTGAGGATCAGTGGTAGGCATGTGCTGTTCCTTTGTTGGAGAGATAAGTTCCCTTCAGGGAAGAATCTTTGATTCAATAATTTTTGTTTATTATTAAAACTTTCCTCTTCAGAAAAGTTATTTTAAAGCTAGGAGTTTGTGTTTTAACAGAGCGTCACTAGACTGTGCTCTTCTTTTAAAAGGGAGAGCTCTTTTTCCCCTGTCAGTTTAAAAGTTGCTTAAAATAACGGAGAAACATTTTTCTAGGAGAAATTGTGTTTATTTTACTTTGTGAGGCTGGTGTAGTATTTTAAAATGCTTTCTCCTGTGTCTTTCTGTGAAAAAGTGAATTTTAAAGAGTTTAGCTTTTTACTGACTCTTGCTTCTTGTTTTCCCTGGAAAAGAGTCACCTTTTTTGTCTTGACCATGGAACAAACTGTCAGTCCCACAGTTTGTCTTTCTTCCATCCACAAAAATAAAAAGTTAAGCAAACAACCTTTGCCACCACAGCAGGCTAGCAATTTGCCTCAGCTGCAGGTGGGTAGCTCTGCTGTGACCATTTGTTGTACCTCAGACCACTCGTATTTTATCCTGGATCCCTCTGGCAATACACCTACAGCCAGTATGGACCAGGGGTTAGCCACATCCTCTGTGACTGTTGGGGCCTCCATCAGCTTCAGTCCTGGGAGTGGGAACAAGTAAGACTTCCCTGTTTTGTTATAATATTGTATCCATCCCTGTGGAAGCTGCTGTTGCCGCCATTTATAACACTGTTGGCCCCATTGCCCCCCCCCCTCCAGAAAACTAAGCATGCATCTATTCCTCCTCAAATTTTCTTAGACAAGAGTAGTTTATTGGGTCTGGCATGAGGTTTTATTCAGGCTTTTGATCCTTTGTATTTAATGCTTTCTGGTAAAAGAAAGAAGGATACTTATTTTTCTTAAGAGATTCAAGATTCTGAATCTGGACAGGAACATGAAGCAATAGATACATTGTTTTCCTCATTTGTTTAATTCAGACTTAGAGGAGAGCTCAGTTTCTGATTCTCCCTTTGGGGTTCTTCTAACTTTGAGACTATTTCCAGAATGTGTCAGTGTTTTCATTGGAAGTACACTGAGGTTTATACGTCCCTCAGAAAATTTTATGAGCGGTTTCAGAAGGAATTTCCTGAACCTTCTCCAATTCCTCCAGTTTGGTCAACTTTGGAGGATGTGTATGACTCTGCCTGTAATTTCCTTATAGCCAGCAGTTAGAATGTACAAAGATCCCATGTCTTTTTAAGTTTTTATACATTCTTCTCAATCATAACCCAGGAGCTATAGCTTTAGTTAAACCTACTGCTGCTAAACAGTTAGTTAATTCCTATCCTGCTCTTTCTGATAATGATGGGAAGATTATTGATGGGCAAACATCATACACAAAACTAAAACAGAGTATTAGTGTGGGCGAAAAAAAAAACAATTACAAATGAAAAGTAACCAAAAGAAATTTTTAATAAGATTATTGATTGGTCCTGGAAAATAGTGTATGTTTCTACAACTTTGATTTTCAGAATTGTGAATTGTCATTCTCATGTATTAAAGTTTATTCTGGGTAATTGTGAAAGTATAACAAATGTTTTGACTGCAGTTTCTTCTTCTTCTTCTGAGGAAAAATCTGCTTTAAATTATCTAGTTTCTTCTGTTGTACTAGCCAATACTCTTTGTTTACAGTATGTGTATGACATGGTTAATGACTTCCAGGGCAATGGCCTCTGGTACTGTTTTAAGGAGGTTTGCCTGGCTGCATTCTCAGAACTTCCCAAGAGGATGTGAATAATGAGATTTTATTTTCTCCTTTGGATAGAATTCACTTTTTGGTTCCTTTGTTGCAGAGGTGATCAAAAAGTGGGATGAAAGAGGTAAGTTAAACCAGGGAATCTCTAAGACTTTTCTGCCCTCCATTTTCAAATTGTCTAAGAGATTCTCTAACCTCTCATCCAAGTTTAGCAAAATGGCAAGGGTGTTCCAGAAAGAATTCAGGAATCCCAAAACCAAGAACAGTCCAACTAGTCAATTTTATTTTTGTAAGGGACATGTTCCCTTCTCTCACCCTGGAAGTCCCTTCTCCTTTCAAAGAAGCCTGACTCTTCACCTTTCTCTTTGGCAACAGATATTTTCAGACAAATGGGTTCTAAAGAGTTTATAGATAGAAGTGAAAGGATAATCATCTTTGCCTGGGACCTATTTCTCATTCACCAGACCAGTCTTTTTTATTTTCTCCTGTCCTTCATCACATGCTGTTCCAGGGAGTGAGAGAACCATTTCCACCATACCAAGTAGAGAAAGGTTTTATTCAAGAATGTTTTTAGTGCCAAAGAAAGATGATACCTGAAGACCAGTTCTGGATCTTTCTTTCCTAGACCTGTTTGTGATAGTGCCTAAATTCAAAATGATGTCACTTCACAATCTGTTACTTCCTCTTCCTTATTCAAATTTCCCGGTAATGCTACTTTTAAAAGATGCCTGTTATCATATTCCTTTCTTAAGGTTCTGTGCCTGAATCACATTATCAGTTCTCTGCCTTACCCTTTGGACTATATACTGCTCCAAGAGTGTTCAGAAAGTGTCTATCTCCATTTATAGCTTGTTGCAGGTGTGAAAAAGGGAAATACTGCCAGCCCAGCTAGCTGGGATTTTGTAAATAATTATATGTCATTTGTGAATATCAGCATGATGCAATTGCTTGTGTTACAACTGTATTAGGACTGTATGTCATATTGTACAGATGTGTGGAAGAGATATTTTGTAAAATACTGAGCAGAAATGTATATACACTATTGTAACTGTTTAGATGTATATGTATTTTAGCAATGAGGACTGAAACACAAGAAGTTAATTTCAGAAGACTAGCTGAACAATTACTTTATAACCACATAATTAAAGAGATGTTATCTTTCAGTTTCAGTGCAACAGGAGACATAATGTCTAGAACTAGAAGTTTTTTGTATTGTCTTTAAATGTGGGGGAATGTCAATTATTTTATGACTTCCACCATTTGCCAAAAGATCTAAGGTCTATGTGTTTTCCAAGTTAGATGCTAAAATCAATGGTTGTGAGCCTGGGAACTGATAGTCAGATGACAAGAAATTATGTCATGCTGCCAGCTATCTCAGCAGTAATATTTGAAATATTAATTTAAGAACTCTCTGAGAGAGTGACTGTGCATTTTATATTTTGTCTTTGACCTGACATTAGCTAGAAAATCCACTCACCACATCTGTCTTGCCTTGCTATGAGTAAGTAAGTCTAGGGTACAGTAATTTATCTTAGATACAGTTAGGAATATAGTGAAGTATAGCTTAGATGTTTTCTTTATTTATTTGAGACTTCCTGCAATGTTGTTTTAAATATTTCCTGTGATTTTGAGCGCTGAAGTTATTGTGATTATTTACTGAGTATGTTCTTGTTCTTTTATTATTTTTTATTAAATATATTTAAACCTTTCATTGAGGCTGATATTTGTGAGACATATTTAAGATGTTAAAGTACTAGCACATCTATTTGGTGGCACTGTGCAGGCCACTCCTAATAGCCTTGCTCTTGGTCAAACTACCATTTGGATTAATAGTAACATTACACAGTAAGATTGGACACCCTTTGATAAGGAACTTAAAGTAGCTGGTAAGTAGTGGCTGGTGGCAGTGAAAACTACCTTATAGCCTGGGCAGAAGGGGCATAGCTAGTAAACCTGTGCCAGTCTTTCCCAGGTGTGTGTGTGTGTGTGTGTGTGTGTGTGTGTGTGTGTGTGTGTGTGTGTAAATCAAACCTCAAAGTGTGTGGGTTTCAGCTACTTGGGCTTGGACACAAAGCACTGGCTGAGCAGAGAGGGTGCTGGAGGTCTTGGCTTGGCCACTCAGCTGAGATCTCAACTCAATAGCTGTGCCATTGGGAAGTCTTATTGGGGATCTGGAGAAAGAGGAAAAAACAGCCCTCGACTGACTGTGGTCTCTGTGTGCTCTTAAGGGAAATTGCACTTTACTGTGTGTGTACTTGTCATTCTCCCAGTGTGTACGTTCCCCCCACTGTTGCCAGTGGTGAGGATTGAGGCTCCTTGATTACTAGGCCAGTTGTGGGGTGTCACAGCAGGCTACATGATATCCTTTTTCTTTCTGCCATATTTAGAAAACTTGCTTATATTTGCAAAGTCTTTTTCAAAGTGTCAGGAATATCTCACTTGGGTGAAAGATCTCTTACACAAGCTGAGATTCCAAGAGAACATTCAAAAGTCCTTTTTGACTCCTCCACACAGAATTGTGTTCATGGGGTGTCAGCTGGGTATCTCAGTTCAAACAATTTTCCTTCCACAGGAAAAAAATAAATCTAGATCTATTTCTAAGGTTTTCTGCGAAGACGTTAGTTACTGTGAGGGAATATTTCAGGATTTTGGGTCTCATAGCATCTATGATTATCTTAATAATCCTTGAAAGACTCCACATGAGAAAAATATAATGGTATCTGAAGTCTCCTTGGTCCCAACATCAACATCTCTTGACTTTTCAAATCCAGCCTTGGAAGATGATCTTTACTTAGCCTGCAATAATCCTAATAGTTAATCCTCAGTACTTAAAAAGGCAGACATATTGTATAATTGTCTTCTTAAGCTGCTAAGAACTTTTTGGCCGAGTCTAATCCTTTGCCTTCTGACAAGAATGATAACATTTTTTACATGTTTGGGTAGATATTTTTTCTTCATCTACTTTAGCCTTCAGAATTTTAAACTATCATGTGTTGAAGTACTTGCTGACGTGTGCTGACAGTTTTGGGATTTTGTCTGCCACTTTGCTTTTAGAATGGAGGTCTTTTCTGAACCCTATTATTGCTACTTCTTCTCAAGTATCTAAACATTTTTTAGAGTGAGTATGATTGTGTTGATTCGGTGTCCAGGATTGCAGCTACTGTTGCTGCTACTGTTACTATGGTAAGACATTTTATCTGAGTACATAATCATAATTTTTCTGAGGACTTTAAATCTGAAAATTCAAATTTTGTTTTGGATAATGAGGCTTTGTGTGGTCCCTCTGTTACTGAGATACTCATTTTGATGAAAGAAGCAAAATGATTCTAGGGGTTATTATGATTTTTCACCATTTTTTCTTTAATCTTCTATAACCTCTGTTTTTTTTTCCAAAAAGCACATCAATCAACAAGCTTCTAGCAACTCTGACTCTAAGAAAAAGCAGCAGGAAAGATCAAATAAAAAAAATGGATCCTTTCAGAAAAAGGGACAGAGCTCCACTTTGGAATAACTATGTCAATACCCCCTATCACTTATTCAAAACTGTGCCTGAGACTGGTTCTCAGTCTTCCCCTGTGGCATCAGATTGTCTCAGACAAATAGGTTTTGAGAGTAGTTCAAGAGGGTTAAAGATGTCAATGGGAAGGCTTGCCTCCTTTTTGGAGTAGTTCCCCTCATCCATCAAAACATACAGAACAGTTTTTTTTTTTTCTGGTTCTAAAGCATTTTCTTTTACTTGAGGTCGTAAATCCAGTGCCTCTAAATGAGATGGGGAAATGATTCTATTCAATAATGTTTCTGGTGCCAAAAGGTGATGCTTCCTGGAGACTAGTTCCTGATCTTTCTTTCCCCAGTTTGTTTGTGTAAGTGCCAAAGTTCGAGATGTTGACTTTACCAAACCTGTTATCATTCATTCCTCTGCAGAATTTTTGGTAACAGGTGGCACCTTACAAGATCTTAACTTAGTGCCTGAATGTTAAATCTGTTTTCTTTGAAACAACTCAGCACACCATTTTATGATTCATGATTGGGAAGATTGTTTAGAGTATTGCTCTGATATCTACAACAGAGTATCTGAGTTGCAAGCTGTCATGGTGGATGAACCCTATTTGGTTTTCCATAGAAATAGGGGTTACTTTTAGAACAAATCCCTCATTTGTGCCAATACTAGTTTAAAAGTTTACTTTGAATCAAGCCATCAACCTCCCTGTATGCTTTCCTGAACTAAAAAAAAAAAACAGAAAGGACTGTACATACTGTGGACATGCCTAGGCAACTCATATATTATCTTGTTTTCTTTTGAACCAGCTTAGCTAATGCTTATCGGCACATTCCCATTGGTACAGTTCAGAGGTTTCCACTGATTTTCTGTGTCTGAGTCACTTTATCATTTCTCTGAATTTGATTATCTAGAACTCCAAGGGTATCTCGCTCCAGTGACAGCTCATTGCAGACTGTAGGGATTCATATAATAATCCCTTATTTAGATGACTTGCTTATCTTTGCAGAGTCTTTTTCCAGGTGTCAGGAGTCCCTTACATGGGTTACAAATTTCCTTTTCAACCTGAGGTTTCAAATCAACAGTCAAAAAAAAAAAAACGTTTCTATGTTGCTTTTTAGATTGTTTGTTGCAAAAGACATGCCTAACTCAGGAAAACGTAGACTTGTATTTGGAAGTCATCCTGAGTTTCTCCAGTCATTCTTAGACTTTAGACAGAGAGTATCTCATCATTCTAGGTCTTGTGGCATCCCTGATTTTCATGATTCCTCTTGTCAGTTACAGCTGAGAGACAAACAGTGGTTCTTAAAAACTATGTGAACTCAACTTTCTCACCCTCTGGAATTTCAAATTTCAATCTTGGGTTTTGTGAAGAGAGAACTATTTTGATATAGAGAACATATTTCTGTAAATACAAGGTTCCCTTTCACTCTTTCATCCCTTGCGCAGTCTGTTACAACAGACAGACTGGCTTTTGCTTAGGGTGCTGTAATAATGAGGATAAAAGTACAGGGTATTTGGATCAAAACAGACAGGCCAAAGCATATAAATGTGAAAGAGATGTTAGCTGTGATCTATGCAACAGAATCTCTTCATCTGTGGTCTCCCAGAGCTCTGCAGGTGAATACAGATGACACCAAAAGTGATATGCTACATAATCAGGGGGACACTAGGTCTTACTTTTTATGCAGGCTGGTAGTTTGGAAAGTTACTCTGAAACATTGTTTAATCCTCAAAACGTTCTTCATTCCATCAAACAGGACCAAAACAAACTCCCCACACATGGAAAGTGAATGGGGGGGGGGTCTTCCAGGATTTGATCCACTTGTGGAAGTCAGCTCAAAGTGGTTTGTTCAGCTCCTTTCAAAACAGACAACTAAATGCATTCTGTACAAGGACACCTTGTAGGCATGCCTGAAAAACAGATGCATTTTCATTCTCCTCATTAGAAATGTTCCTTTATGTCTTTCTAGCCTTTCGACAGATTTCCAGGGTCATTCTGGAGATTCAGAAGGACTCTCTAAAGATCATTGTGGTGACTTCCTTCTAGCCCAGGCAACAGTGGTTCACCCTTCTTATAGAATTGGCCAAGGGCACCTAGCACAAGCTTCCTCACAAGTTGGATCTACTCACACAAGGCCATAGAAGTTTGATATACCCCACTCTGAAAAATTTACAACTGACTGCCTAGATGAATCAGCTTTGATAGCTTTTAGGTAGCTTATTGCTGAGGAGTGCAGCATAGATATTAATTGTGGCAAGAAACCCTGTTATTATGAAATCTTATGTTGCTAATTGAAAAAAAAAATTCTACCTGGTGTTCTTTCAGGCACTCCAGACCACTGGTTCTTCAATATGCGTGCAAGTTACTATCCTCTGGCCTGTCTTACTCCTTTAACAAGTTGCAAACAAACAGAAACCTCAGTAAATTTACCAGCTTAAGTAAAAATCAAATATAACCAAAATAGACACTGAGATGGTTATATCTTAATTTTACCCACTGGACAATGTGAGTTATATGTTTCCTTTTGTATCTGTCACTCATTTCAGCATGTCTGCCCATGGATCCTCCTTTTTCTTATCAGGCTTTGATCAAGCTGCTCTTGAAAGGGGTTTTACTTTTAATACCACTTAGGAATCAGGTGGCTGAAAGATAAATTTGTCTTCTTCTGAACCAGCTCAGCTGACTGTTTTATGATTCATGGTTGCTCTGATAGCTATAAGAGAGTATTTGAGTTGCAAGCTCTCATGGTGAATGAATCCTATTTGGTTTTCTATAGTGATAGGGGTTACAAATCCTTCATTTGTGCCAATGCTAGTTTAAAAGTTTGAATCAAATCAAGCCATCAATCTCCCTGTATTCTTTCCTGAACTTAAAAAACAGAGACAAGGGATTCTCCATATTCTGGACATGCCTAGACAACTTATATATATATATCACCTCCTCTTTACCCTTCTATATGCTTCCCCTATTTACACAAATCTCTCTAAATGTAACCTTAACAAACTTGCTTCATCTTACCATAATATTGCTCGATTTGCCACAGGATCCCAGTTTAGAACTCACCACTGTCTGAACTTAAAACAACTAAACTGGCTTGAACTTCCTAACAAACTTACTTATCAACAGCTCTCAATAGCTCACAATATTCTATATCAACCATCCAAAACACCAATACTCTCTAACCTCCTTACTCCCTACAACAATCTGAAACAACTGCGATCTTCAAATAAACTACTAGTTAATAGTACCAAACCCAATAATGCTGCAGGAGATTGTCTTTTTTCCAACTCAGTTGGCAAAATGTGGAACAAACTTCCACTTAATATCTCATCTTTGTCCACTCTTTCACTCTTTAAAAAACAACTGAAAATCCATCTTAATAAACACTGGCTTTGCTCCTGTACCAATCCTGATTAACCTTTCTTCCTCCTTTCCTCTACCTCAATATTTCCTTCTCACTATAACACATCCTGACTGATCCCCATGGACATAATATCCTTGTAGATACAACTTATCTCATATATACTATAAAAAAAAAAAAAAAAAAAAAAAAAAATTTTATGACTATGTATTATTGTAGACTAGGATATGATATTATAAATTGCGTATTGCAATTATTTGTTTTGTTTTGATATGTGTATCTTCTGTGTATTTTTTCTGTATTCCTCCCCGGGCCTCCACTGAAAATGGACATATATCCAGCTGGACTAGCCCGGTCAACAAATGTAAAATAAATATATATATATATATATATATATATATATATATATATATATATATATTGACAGTTAGAACTAAGTCCTTTAGGAAAACTGAACAGCTATATATTTCCTATGATGGAGCAAAGAAAGGACAACATGTGTCAAAGCAGACTGTTTCCAGATGGTTGTCTTTTGCTGTTGCTTTTTGTTATTTCCACCATGGCAAATTACTTCCAGGGAAGATCAAGGCACATTCTACTAGAACCTAGTCTTCTTGGATGACACACTGGAAAGGGGTGGGCTTTAGAAGTATGCTAAAGGCAGCTGCTTGTTCCTTTGTGCATACCTTTACAAAGCATTACAAACTGAATTCATTCTCAAGGCCAAGAACAGGTATTGCTAGGACTATTTTTCAGGTGTTCTAGAATCCCAGTCTTTCCTCCTACAGGATGGATAAGCTATACTAGCTCCTCCATATAGCTAAAGGCTACTGCAGTAATAATACTGATGAACATAGTACATTTGTGTAAGTTCTGCTTACCATAATAGTTTGAAGTAATCACTGCTCCAGTAGCCACACCTTCCCTCCAGTCTCCTTCTTGTCTTTTTATTGTGTGTTTAGATACAGTTATGTGTTCCTAGCTTTTCTGCTTTTTTGGGGGACAGTAGGCTCTCTCCCTTTTGTGGGGTAAGAAAGTCTTAAGTGTTTTTTAGCACCATGGCACCTGTTTTCTCCCTTTGGAGCATGTGCTACATTAGCCTAGGTGCATGTGTGGAGAGAAGCCAAAAACTTTGGAAGACTGGCCAGCTATTACGTCCTGGGCAGGATACAGCTAAAAGCTATTGCAGCAGTGATTAGTTCGAACATCTACTGTTATAGAAAGTGCAGCTTACACAAATGTACTTTACTTCAGAGATATAGACTTACTACAAATGAAGAAATATGTTATTCCGAACAGAAGAGTAAAATAAAGTATTTAAAGAAAGAGGTAACACCAGTGGTATAATAGAAAAAATATCCCAGTAGGCATTTTGTAAAATATCTGATTATATGTTGCTAAAGAACAAATTACAGAATGGCAAATTACAAAACAACACAAACACACCATCAACAACTACAATAAATGAATATATAAAATGCTGATTACAAAATAAAAATAAATCTAACACAGTGAAACTGTAAAAAACTCCAGTGTGATAAAACAATTCATTATAGTGCAGTAAACCAAACACAACAACCACATAGGAAAATTCATCTAAAACAACAAACCTTGTTGTAACAGAATGCAGCACACAAGCACAATACTTAAATGTACTTCAAAAAAAGACACTAACAGTGCAAATGGTGCAGAATCAACAGATAACATTCCTAACATGCTTCTTTGTTGGAGACTTTACCCCCATACCCCAATATGTGGGGCTTCTGGCACACCCCTCTTACTTGTAGTAACTAACATCAGGGACACAACAGTGAAGAAAGATGAAATCACTTCAACTAAATTCAGCATTAACAGATGCATTCATATCTGAAGTGAGTTACTAACATAATTGGTCACCTTGTCTCATATAAAGCTAAATGGTTCACTAATTAAGCAGACATCCCTCATATTTTATACTCATTGCTTTACACAACAAAACATGCATCACTACATCTGCAAATGACAAAGCAAACTGGAAGTTAACTAGTAGCTACTGCCTGTTCCAAAACTGCTTTTATTTCTAATTTTTCAGGCTCAAGGGAAACAAAGAGGCTTACTTTATCTATAAACAAAATACAAATTCAGTAGCTTGCTTTACAGATAAAGTTCATGAAGAAGGTAACATTCTCCACATATCTCCATGCAGAATTTACCACAACAACCAGGTAGCCTAGTTCAAGTTGCAGGCTTTAAATGACAGTTAGAAATACAGGGCCAGATTCCAAAAGATTGGCAAACTCTGCTGAATTCCCCAGGTTCAGCAAAAAATTCAAAAAGGAGGCTATCTGATATGTTAATAAGATGCAAATGCAAATACCATATCAGCATACCACAGCTGCTGAGCAGCAAGAAAATCAAAGAAGTCCACTATGTTTAGCGCAACAGTAAGTATCCACATGTGGCTAAATGGGTGGCAAACGGATTGCTGTCGAGGAAATGCAGGGTAAAAATAAGGAATTGTCCTTCACACTATAAGTTGGATGGTAAGGGTATCTCCAGGACTCTGTACTGTGTCCTTTACTCTTCAGGCTCTTGATAATTGAGTGCTCAGCCCTGGAAAAGGTTTTGTTTAGTAAATGTGAAGATGACATAAAGACTGGTATTATAGTTACCAATACTGATGACCAGTGTTTACTTCAGAGTTGTCTGGACAGATTAACAAACTGAGTAATATTTAAAGGCATGGATTTTAATTGTAATAAATACATGATTATGCACTTTGGAGTTAGTAACTGCTTCTGTCCTTATGCTTTAGATAATCCTATCTTACAATACACCTACAATACATCAATGTGGTTAAAGACTTGGGCATCCTAGTGGATTCATCCTTGAGGTTCAATGCACTCTTAAAACTTACAACTGGAAAATGCTATGGACTTATTAGGAAACTCTTGTGTTGTTTCACAAGCAGGATGTGCTAATGATATGAAGGAACTGGAGGTATTACTGGATTCTTGGTTTCTGAATTTTATTTATGTGACAAGGACAACGATTAGGCAATCTCTTAATGGTCTTCTTAGGCTCTGAGTTTGGAGACAACATCACTGAATTATCAAGTAAGAAATGCTCATATAGCAAGCTATGCAAATAAAAAAATGTAATTAAACAACAAAAGCCTCTGTCATGCTTTGCTGTCCTACTGATTGTGCCAGAATTTGTAGAACATTTTAAGGTGTATAAGAAAAAGTTAGATCTTTGTTCTTCTGATGTGAATTATATGTCATTACATTGCTGCTATAGTTTATAGAGTGTAGATAACCAAACATAAATCCTTGTATGCCTGGTACTTTTGTGGATTCCATCATAATCTGTAAAATGAATTAAGAAATATGTTTAAGGTGATGTAGCTTATAATGCCACATTGCCAGCATCATAGCCAAAGCTTATTCACACACCACAAGGAACATGGGAGATGGGGCAGTAGAAAGTGTTTGAAAGTAAAGAAGAGGAGCACATATGATGGATGAAGGCAAAGGAAGGTCAGAGGGTGGATAAGGGAGGTGTGGGTAGTTTGTTTTGGTGGTAATAGTCCCCATTTTGATTTTTTAAGTAAGGAAGATTGGTACAATGTGGGAGGTGGAAGAGGAGATAATGATGGGTGTGAAACATAAAACAAAATGGTCACCACAAACCAGACAAAGGGAGGTAGGTACCATGCAAAATAAGCAGGATGTGGCACACATATAATTCATATACAGAATGCACAGGAGGGGTCACAAAAAGCTAACAAACAGGGTAGAGATGTGGCCCAGTGCACACAAGAGCATTGCTGTGATTTTGTCAACTGTGTGACACCCTTGCATATAGGATCAGAAATTACTATATGAATATGATCGAGAACAACACCTGAGCAAAAAGGGCAATGAAGCACAAATTCACATATATTTGTAACTATGCCCTTGGGTATCAGCACTAGACATACACAAAGATCAGTAATCCACAAGTCACAGAAATCCACACAAACAATTGTAAGAACATAGAATTAGAAATCAGAATAGAATGACTAGCCATGCATTAATGAGGCAAATATTTGTCCAGTATGCCAATCAACAGTCCTGGTTTCACAGGAGAAATGGCTACATTACTGTCAAGCAAACAGAAAAACTGCCCTGCAGCTTAGAAGATGCTTCACAGCTATGGCACAGGAAACATCACATTCCTGCTACAGTAATAGCATTGAACAAGTTTGTAATGAGTGAAAAAATGTCACGCATGCTGCATGTACAACATGCACATTCCTGATATGCTGCAATCATGTGTTCTACAATGGCATACACAGTGGCATGTCCCTGTGCAGTAAGTTCATGATGATGCCGGCAGACATTAACCATAGCATGTAGCACAGCATTATCAATGTGATAACTCATGTAACAAAATCAGGATTATGTACACTGAGGCCAAATGCATCTATGTGACCCCATTACAGAAAACACACATAGTAGCTATGCATGTGTCAACATTATGCTTGTGTGGCGCATACAAATTTCATCTTCATCTGGATAGGCAAACTGACGTACAGCACACTAATAGCAATAGTAATATAATGGTACACCAAATGTAAAAATATCATAGCATATGCATCATATGGGAAAAATAAGTCTGTAGGAATGACAAAGGTCACATATAAACCCCTCATATAATGCACAACAACCACTGTGAGCCATGCTTACAGTAACTATGCATTATAGTAATGTCCATAACAAAGCATCTCACATGCATGTGCTCTTTAAAACAGCACAGGGTCAAAGCACTGTGGACAAACAGCTTAATAGTAACACCTGCATGATGCAGAATATTATATGTGTGACAGCATGTAAGGCATATGTGTTTGCAAAGTAGACAATTGAAACAGTCATATACATCGCAAACCCTGCTGTAACATATGTGCTTTCATTAATGAGAAAGAGTAATAGTATATAATCCATGTGTACTGTCATGTCAACCTCTTAAAACAGGTGGCACATGTGGTTGAAGGGAAATTAGGAAATACAGGTGCAGAAACCTATCATCCACCACAGTGTGGACTGGCACACATGTACAATACACATAGTAGACAGTGGCTAAAGAGAGAGATAGAGTACAACTGTGGTACCATGTGAATATGTTATGCAGAGACTTTACACCATGGTGTGATAAGATAAAGAGGTACAACATGCACTCAGGACATAATTGTGGTGTAACTCAAGTGCAAATGCGCAAACTTCACAAATCTCTGGAATTGTATCAGAATAATCTCTCAGACAACAGAGATGCATGACAGTAAACACATAGTAGTACTACAACACAACATTTTACAGTGGAGGCACACACACAGTCCTGCGAATTTGACATACCTGCAACATGGCACATGTCAATGTGACTGAATGCCTGTAATGTGGGCAATGCAAAGATTATATAAGTCATGCATATATATGATGGCAAACTTAGTTGCACAAACATGTGACATGTGTCTCTGAGGTATATAACCTACAACTTGTTGGCCTAATCCTGTGATGACCATAACAGTCCCCAAACAGACTCAATGCCAGCAAGAGAAGTACAAAGAAAAAACACAAGTAAATCATTCTCATCACTTCATGTGCATATGCCATAATTACAGTACTAAATATAAGGGGGATGTGTGCCCAGAGTATACAGAACATACTCCATCAGCAGTGCATCATCAGTTGCACACATTCTGTCAGTATGACAGAAACATGGACACAGGCAGGAGTCAAGGGAGACTGCACATAAATTTGATCAAACATGACCATGCAACAAACAACTGAAAGCATTCAAAGACATTACAAATAAATTCTGCAGATGTCAGTGGAAAGAACCTGTAATAATCCCAGCAGTGAGAAAAGCAATGTAAGATTCTGTGAAAGGAAGATCATATGTTATGGTCATGAAGAATAACGTATCTTTCAGCAGACAATTGCCATAAATACATATGAACTACATTCTGAAATGTGCTAAGCAGAAGCAATGTACAAAAGGTAAAGCATGAGTGGCATATGGCATAATATGCACACATATGTGCTAATACAATAATACCAGCCCCCAGTGTGGTGGTCCCATGCTGGTTACATCATACGGGTGGAAAACAATGATAATACTTACTCTCAGGAGGCACCCCCTTGGCTGGGTCAAACTTCACGATTAATCTCCCAAATGAAGTCAAACATGGCCCGTGCCATGTCATGAAAGAACTTTCCCATAAGGTCTTGCATTTGGGTCCAGCACACATCCATTGCACTATCTTGGATGGCAGACATCTTCTTTGGTGATCTACTGGAACAAGTGTACTGAATGGTCCTGCCTGCTCATCATTGTCATTATTGTGGTGTCTTATCTCATCCTTGGAAATTGATTCCACAGGTAGTGGGCATGTTTAGCACCTCCATTCTCATTTATTGATAGGTGGGTTGGCTTGGGTTCTGGACTCTGTGACTAGCCTATATTAATCTTTCTTCAGAGTACGATACATACTACAGCAAGTTTAATGCATTCACACAGCAAAAGTCGTATATTACATAAGTCAAAAATTACTTTTTTTAAGTATCCTTTGTAATAGTTCAAATCAGTTGGGTACCTGTCATGAGATCAACAGAACTTTCACTGGGTGTTGCATGACTAAAGAGGAATGGACAAAACAAGTTTCTCCAAAAGTGAAGTTTTATTTATCCACTATTGTGTGACGTCAGAGCAGGTTTATTTACATTTGGGGGTGTGGGGAATCTCTCCCAACATGAGAGGTGCGAAGAAGTTACCAATGTGGTTTTTGAAAGTTGCTTCATTCATTTGCGTTTATAGGTTCATAGGTGTGTTCTAGGCTAATGGCCTTGGAGCCTTTACAAGCCTAGTTCGTAGGATTACCCTGGCATCATGCCAGCTGGCCTTTGTTCCCAGTGCCTCTGTTGAGTAGAGCCACTGGAATGATCACCAGGGTGAATTTTCTATTTCCCATCCACTCATCAAGGTTTCTCTTGAAGAGGGCCAGTGAGGTGCTCTGTTTGACATGTATGGGAAGTCTATTCCATAGCATGGCAGTCTCTGTGTTATGAACCTATCCCTCCAGCACTGTCTGTTGATTGCAGTAATGTGGTTGAGGTCTCTGGAGCATGTAGTGTGGAGGGATTGGGATTTCTTTAGCTGTAGCATTTCTAACAGAGCTGGGTCAGACATGGCTTTGTAAGTCAAGCAGAGATTGCCTCTAAGTAGGCAATATGAAACAGAGAATAGTCAGAGTTTTTTTAGTTTGTCCATATAGGAAAAGTGTTTAAGGCCTAGAATCCTCTTTGTGAGGTACTTTTGTGGCTTCTCCAGTTGTTGCAAGTGTCTAATGAGGTACATGCCAAATGGGTCATTGTACTCGATGATTAGCCTAATGAGGGAAATGTATAGGGAGACAATGACCTCTTTCTTCCTGGATGCAAAACCCTTAGTAATGAGATGTGCCACATCGAAGGACTTTCTGACCACAGTGGCAATGTGGTGGTCATAATGCTTTCTGTGTTCAGTGGACTTCCATCGATGTGGTAATTCATGGGAACTGGGTTTTTCCCAAAGGGGATGATGACACATATTTTGGCCTTGAGCTTAAGCCAATGGTTCTGACACCAGCCGTTGGTCTCAGTGAGACCCTTCTGTCAGATGTCAACATCAATTGGGGGGGTTAATAATAGCTCCCAACTTGCAATCATCTGCAAACTTTGTCAGCCAGAGAACCTTCGTATTGGCCTGAACTTCAGAGAAGTAGATACCAAACAGGAGAGGATCCAGGACCGAATCCTGCGGGACTCCATTCATGATTGGTCAGCAGTCTGACTTGGAGTCAGCTACTTTCACACTGTGGGTTCTATCTGTGAGCTAGTTTGCAACCCACCTGGTGATATAGGGGTTGATGCATAGCTTAGTGAGTTTTTCTATGATTCCTGGGTGGGAAATGGTATCAAAGGCCTTGGCCAGATCAAGGTAGGCTGTATGAACCACCTTACCTTCATCCATAGCTCTGGTGACTGACTGAAAGAAGTCAACCAAGTTGAGCTGGCATGATCTACCCTTCACAAAATCAAACTGTGTGGGATCCAAAGTTTGGAGATTCCCTATATCCTTGTTTATTAGGTCCATAATGATGCGTTCCATAGCTTTGCATATCAGACTCATCAGGCTAATGGGACAATAGTTTACAGGGTCTGTAGTCACTCCTTTATGGAGAGGGATGACTGTAGCAGTGCACCATTCGGTAGGGAAAAAGCCTGAGGTAAGGCTGTGATTGAACAGGGCACACAGCTGAGGTGTCAGTTCACTCTGTAGTTCATGTAGAACACAGCCAGGGATATTGTCATGTCCCATAGAAGTTGTATTCTTGGCCTTGGACAGTGCTGTTTTAACCTGTGCAGCAGTAATACTGGGTGCCTGGCAATCTATTGGTATTGTGATTGGTCCTTGGGGGTGGGGGTAAAGTTGGCACTGAATCTGTTGGCCAGTTTATTGGCAATATCTGTTGGTATGGTATAACAGGTACCATTGTGCAGTAGCTCAGAGCAAATCTGGGTATTGCTGTGGAGATTCTTTACATAACTATAGAAGGCCTTGTGATTGTCTTTACTATCTGCTGCAATTCTGTTTTCATAGCTAGCGTTAGAGGATTTGATGAGGGATATCAACTTTTTGTTGAGGCTGATAAGGGAGTTTTTCCAGTCTTGGGACTTCACCTTATTCTGCATCAGTTTCCTCCTTCTTTTGTAGAGTTTGTTTATAGCAGGGAACCACCAGATTGACTTCCTTTTTTTGGAGGAGAGCATCTTGGTTCTATTGGGTATGGCGAGATCCATACATTTGTGTATGTGTTCAAACAGTGCATTGGTGCATGATTTGGTGGTCATACAACTATTCTTCATTTGCATGAGTGCCATGAAGTTAGCCACCTCTGTTTTTAGGTGCCCAAAGTTAGCTTTGGGGAAGTTTTTCATGCTGGCTACCTTTGCAGGGGGTGGTGGTGGGAGGGATGTGGATTTCCAAGGTGATTAGTTTGTGGTCGGATCTAACCAGGGAGGATATGACTATTGGTGTAGAGCAATGTTCGCCCATGTTAGTAATAACCAGGTCAAGGATGTTGCTTCCTCAAGTGGGGGTAAGAATCAGATTTAATCAATCAGCTTTTGATGAAAGTACTGTACCTATTTATATGAAGTAAATGCAAGATTATTTTGTAGTATCCCAATTAATAATCAAAACCAATTCTACAATCACATGTAACTACTGATAAATGCAGAATTATGAATCATTTGTGGTCTATTTCTAGGCAAATTGCTGCAATGACATACCACTTGTTCTTTGACTGAAAAATATCTACAGAATTGGTATTAATGCACAAGTTTAACATGTAATAGCATCAAAGGCAGAGACATTCCATGCTGAACCACTTTTACTGCTTTGTTGCTTAACAGCAGGTACACACTTTTTATTGGACCTACTTCTGCACTAATAATTTGTAAAAGCCTCACAAGGTGAATGAAATATACTAATAAAAAATTGGAGGTACATGTACTGATGCATTTTGAACATAATCCACATATTACAGCAGATGGTGTGGACACACTGAACTGCTGAATTATCCGCAGCCTAGCTATATATTACAAAAATATATGGTGAATAGTGGATCAATATCATGTACAATGTGGAAGTTTGATTAATTCCTAATTCATTATGGAAAAAGAAACACATTTGCCCAATAAACTTTTCTTTCAGTAAGATACCATAATATAATCATAACTGATATACTTCGTATGACACTACTGCTTCTTAATAATGTAACTGCAAACTTGCTACAGTGATGCTACATTTACAATACACAATTATTTATTTTCTTTTACATGGAAACTATAGGGAGAAGGTGTTAAGGTCTGGAATATTTCACTTTCTATAGGGATCGAAGTGTGTCTGCGGACCTGAGCAATCCAGTCACACAGTCACTCCTGTGAAGTTCATGATTAAAGTGGTGGACCTCCGGCTGTTCTGAAGATCCAAGTGCATCTGTGAAGCTTCTGATTCATGTTGATCATTGTGAAGTTCTTTTGTGTCATCTGCATCCTCGTCTCATGTCCAACATTGATGGTCAGCAATTACATGGTCTCTTCTTTAGTCCAGTTGGGTGCAAGGATGCACCTCTGCCTCCTCTGCTTCAACATATTTTCCCTTGTTAACAGTAGAAAACTCTTTCAGAAAATTGTCACTGGGGTACCACTCAATTCACAGGTAGCAGAGGAGTGATCTGGCATTGTTTCACTGTCCCATTTTAAATGTTATGCAGTGCGTTTGGCATCGGCCTGTTGGTGGTTGTCGCAGATGTCCTTTACACATATACAGACATTAACTTATCTTAGGCAACTGTTCCGAACTCTGAACATTTACACTGCATTATTGGCTAAGGCACCAAAATCCAGGAGTTTACATGGCCTTACATAGATTTGATTCAGAAACTGTGTCAGTCAACTTTATTATGTATGGTGCAAATGACACTTGTCAGGTGTTCATATTTGTCCTTATTTCCCTAGTAGATACAATCACTTTAGTAGATGGTAAGCTAATGGAAACTTATACATTCTGATATTCCAGCTCATTAATTATGCATACACAGATCATACTTAGAACAGCTGTACACATTTTCCACTTTTAGAATATCTTGACATATTTTATTGTGTAAGATGCAGCTTCGTATTGCATTTTACTTTGTGGATTACTCTGCACACTTGCTGATTATGCAGGTTTAATGTGTATTGCTAAAGTTTTGTGTTAGGGTTTACTTCATATTTCTTGTCAGGCAATGACCTCCTACCCACTTATGTCTTGTTAAAATGTGTTGGTATATATCCATGTAGCACTGTGGTCAGCCCTACTGCTGGCTAGTTATAAGTTGCAGATTTTAAACCTTAATGCTGCTTGATCATAAATTGTGGATTCGGTCAGATTACGAGTGAATCGGCAGGCATTCCACAGTTATCTGTAGCATTCTGCACTTTACTTCATTGATGACAAAGTTCAATTTGTGCTGTCACTTGTGTTATGAGTTTCAAGTTTGCATTTCTGACATGTTGCACTCCTTGTCACATGAATTTCCATGTATATACAATATTGTACGTAATTTATCTTTCTCATTTTACCTAATAGCCACTGCAAAGTACTTAGTAAACAAATGCCTTTGGGTGTTATGCAGATACTTCAGTTTTATTAGCAAATACCTGAAACATTGTAGATATCAGCAGACTTCAGCAACCAAGTATTCTTGGATTGATAGGCTTATTCACAATGGCAGTAAGTAACATACTTGCGTGCAGATTACCATGTTATGGAAATTCCATATAGTGCATGCTTTAAGGCTGAGACAGGTCAATGTCATATATGTTATATGCATATTACTTTAGGTAATCATAATTTTTGTCAGATAATAGATGGAGTCTTGAGTCTAAAAGGTGAATGATTATATGTATTATGTGCCAAACAAATGCAGCATCCCTGTAATGCCGGTGTAGTGGTTATGTTGTACTGTGAACAGTGCTATGGATACTGGTTTGAAACTCACATCTTCTGATTCTCTGTAGGTGTAAAACATATACAGTGATGCATCTGTTACATTTTCTGGATTACATGTCAGTGAACATTTGTAAGTAAAAGGGATCAGTGGGTTACGTTGCAATAACTGTCAAATGTCCAAGGGATATTTTGCTATGCAGATACAGAGATGCCTATGTTTTTCATGCTTAAATGACTCACTGTTGGAGGTTACTCCTGGATATGTGTACCACAATTGGATATCCTAAGGTATCTCTAAGGTGAGAAACTAGCCCAATATTATGCTCCAGGAACCCCCCCCCCAATATAAACTCTGACTAATGTGGCACCACTTTGGGCCCACTTGGACTATAAAGGTCCTTTAACACTGAACTGAATGTTTGGCATGAAAAGCTTTTAAGGCAGCACAACTGAGGCATTCCATCTCCAACAACCCCCTCCCCCTTTTGAAAAAGACTCTTTGTGTAAAAAGACCAGTAGTGGCATTTCTGACCTCTATAATGTCACCTTAGTGCAGTACACATTCAGCAACTATTCCTCATTATCAGCTGTCCAAGTCACAACCCATTACATACAATTCAAAGCAGACATATAGACCCACATATGCTGGGGCACTTAAATGTAACCTTACTAAAGCCCAAAGACCTCCTAGATGAAGTACACATAACAAATACCCTCAGCAGCCCTGAATGCACTCTTTCAAAACAACATCCACATCAACACATACAGCCACATCTCATGGAGCCTCTGCTTCAAAGCCCATAAGGCAAGCCACCATACAATCCAATATTCTGGTCATTGGAGACTCAATAGTGAGACACACTGATGTGCATCTCACTAGGTGGAATAAGGAGAAAGTCATGGTCAGTTGCTTAGCAGGGGCTAGGATCTGCCACATTATGCATGCATTTCAGGTCACTGGACCACAAGTACCATTATGACTCAGTCGTAATCCATGTGGGTATAAATAATCTGAGACATATCTCCCTAGAATATATGAAGAGAGACATCATGGAGCTCTTGGAATATGTCCCAGGTTGATATGAGCCTAGCATTGAGCAGCATTTTACCTTATTCAAGGATGATGCTACAATATGAACAGAAGATGACTGACTTTAATAATTGACTTAGTTTCTGGTGTCATTCTAAGGGGGTGCAATATTAGTCAGTATGGAAGAAGAACAGACCACGCTGCCTGTCAGAGATGGTCTGCACCTCTCTCTTCTAGGCTTTCAAATATTAGCTAAAACATTGTCTTCTCCATAGAGCCTTTTTCTTTTTGGGCAATGCCAAACTGAAACTACTTCCAGCATAGAAAATCAAAATCAAGAAAATCTGGGTCTATATTACATGCACGACCACTTAAATGTTTGAATCTCTAAAGGTCGACCTTTAGAGATCGAACAGTTAAGCAGTCGAAGTTTTATAAAAATTAAAAAAAAAATCATAAGTCAAAAAAAAAAAACTAAAGGGTTTAAGCAGGGGGGCTGCAGCCCCCACACCCCCCTACTTTAATATGCCAACTCCAAGATCGCGCTGCAGTGTAGGGAATGGGAAATTTCCCATTTCTGCACTGTAGTTCACTGAAGTGCAATCTCGAAGTTAGTATATTTAAGTAGCGGGGAGGTGCAGGGGTGCTTGCCCCCTGCTTAAAACCTTCCTTAAGTGTTTGATCTGTAAAGGTTGACCTTTACAGATTCGAACATTTAAGCGTTTGTTCTAGTAATATAGACCCTAAAATCTAAAGGTATTTCTGCTCAATGCAATGAGTCTTAAAAAATTCCACTCCCTAAAAGCTCTCTTTAGCCTAGGGAATGCTGACGTCTGTCCAGTCACTGAGACATGATTTAAAGCCGTGGAGAGCACGACGATAGTGCAAGGTAATAATGCCATCCACACATTTAGACCAGCTACTAGGGTCTTTATTATTTCCTCGAAGAGGCGTTCCATCGAATGCCTCTTCATCGACCCTAAAACCACGAACTTTCAAAATATCGAACCACCACATAAGCAATTTTTTTCCCTTGGAAAGAAATTGCTTGCCTACAAACACCAACAAATAACCACAAACACTACAAAGTGGGGGGCTTAACCCCTCAAAGCCCTCAGTGTGGGTGGCTGTGCCCCCACACCCCCCCTAACTAAATATACCAACTCCAAGATTGAACTACAGCAGGGAAAACAGCAAACTGATGAGGATGGCCAAGCAATTTCTTTTCCAAGGAAAAAAATTGCTTATGTGGATGTTCGATGTTTTTGAATTTCGCACTTTCAAGTTCGATGAACATATGTTCGATAGAATGCCTCTTCAAGGAAAAGATACTAACCCAGCTACTACACAGACAGGGAATAAAGGCTGCTGAAGCAGAACAATGCACTTGAGATAATCCATGTTCAAATCACTATAGGCAAAATCCAATAACACTTCCTTGAAAGCTATAAGCCCCCCTCTATGACCCAGGAAACCCATACTATGTATTTAAACTTACTGGAAACACTCATCATACAAGCCAATACTATATTCATGGGCAACTTTAATTACTTCTGTATTAACTGGGAATCCTATATGACACCAAATGTATAGGCACAGTGATTATTGTATATTGTAAACATTAACTCCTTGGATCAGATTATCAATACACCAACCAGGGGTGCAACCATACTGGGTCTGATCCTCACTAATATGGGAGAGTGCTGCATGCCCTCCAGTGTAATGTCTCCACTGGTAAGTCAGACCACAAAATGGTCTCCTTAATAAAACCCGGACCCCCAACTAACCCTAGAATATTCAGGAACTACTCTATGGCTAACTTCCTGTTATTAAGTGATAACGTGGCAAAATTTCAAGCCCCCATAAACCCTGAGAACACTGCTGCCTATGCAGAACTCTTCACAGAATCCCTATACAAGCAGTTAATAACTGCATAGAGGCAGTTGTACCTACCAGGAAAAAGTACAGAACTAATTCAAAACATAAGCCACCCTAGTGGAATCACTAAATCAGTAGGCTGTATAACAGAAGGAAGAACAACATGGCAAAAAATAGGAGGTGCAGCACCCAGCAGGGCAGAAGCACACTCATCAATCTAAACAAACAACTCAGAGGACAAATAAAGTCTTCCAAAGCCAAATTTGAGGTTTGTTTGGACACCTAGGCCAAGAAAAACCACAAAGCATTCTTTAGCTATGTACGCAACCTCAAAGGCAATACACAATTGTGTGCAGAGCTCACTGTAAATGAAGCCATCTATACTGAGCCAGAAGATATAGCAAACCTACTAGTCATAAATTCAGCTCCAACTTTACCACTCTCTCGCCCTCAACCTTCCCTCAGGAAATACCATCAAAAATAACTCCCCCTACTATCACTAGGGAAGAGGTCCTTAATGTTCTCTCTCTCTAAGGCATAGAACACTGCACCAATGGGCCCAGACAATATCCCAGGATGCCTTCTAAATATCACAAAACATGATTTATCAGGCCTTCTGTAATTGCTACTCAGCTGTAGCCTCCCAACAGGCTCCGTGCCTCATGAATGGAGAACAGCAACAGTCATCCCTCTGCACAAAAGTGGGCCATCTTATGACCCTGGAAACTGCAGACCCATAAGTCTCACTAGTCTTATATGCAAAGTCATGAAAAGAATTATCATGGAAATGATCAATAATGATATAGTAAACCTCCAGACACTGGACCCAACCCAGTTTGGTTTCATCAAGGGCAGGTCATGCCTACTTAACTTGGTGAACTTCTTTAAAAAGGTCACCAGAGCAATGGATGAGGGCAAAATGGTTCACACTGCCTATCTTGACCTGGCCAAGGCATTTGACACAATACCCCACTCAGGCATTGTTGACAGACTCGAGGTTAGGTAAAAACCCGTACATCACCCGGCCGGTGGATAGCCAACTGGCTCACGGACAGGACCCAGGAAGTTAGAATTGGGGAGTCCACCTCTACAAAAAGGCCAGTTACAAGGGTCATCCCTCAGCCCTCACCGCTCTTTTTTGGAATTTACTTCTCTGAAGTCAAGGCCAATGTCAACGGTATCTGGCTGACTAAATTTTCAGATGATTGCAAATTAGGAGCTGCCATTGAATCCCACACTGACACACTGTTCTCCAGGAAGGGTTGACACAGACAAACAAATGGTGTCAGAGCCATGCACGAAAACTAAATGCCAAGAAATGCATAATAGTATCCTTCAGGAAGTCAACCACCCCTGGTAACTATCATATTGACAACACACCCCTTTGAGTTAGTCAGGGACTTAGGGACACACATAGACAGTGATCTAGCCTTTGACCATCACGTGTCTACAATAGTGAGGAAATAATTCTGTCTTGTGCAACTTATAAACAAAGTTATGGCTTCTAGGTATATCCAACAATTGGAACATCTACAGAGGTTTGTCACTGAAAGAATACAGGGCGTAAGTAAAATGTCCTATGCAGACTGCCTCAAGGCCCTATCCCTATATTCTGTCTCCTACAGACTGCTGAGGGGAGATCTATGCCTGCCATACAGGGCATTGTTAGACCTCACTCTGATGGACCTCCTGCAGATCCACAAAACAAACAGTACTAGAATTGCCTGTTCTAAAGACTTAAACCTTGCCTGTGATATTAATAGGACCTACTGGAGAGACAGGTAAGTATCCCAAAGACTACCCCATCTCTGGAACAGACTCCTCATTGATGTGAAGCAGAGCTCCTCCCTAACCCAATTTAAGTGTAACTTGGACAATTGGATGCAGAAAAGGAAATTCATCCCTGGCTTGGCACCTATATCTCTAAAGGACACAGGCAGATTGTAAATGTTTCATCTCCTAGGCCCCTATTTTTAAATGTTTCATCTCCCAATTTCCTGCTTACACTTATCAAGAGTACCTGAACTTGTCAGAGATTTGGGATGTGTGGGTAGGCTTAAAAAGGCCTTTGTGGTTATTATCCTAGTAAATACCTATGAACTTATGAAGCCATGACCATAACTCTGCAATTTAAAAATGTGCCTGAACTAGCGAGATGCACAAAGCAACAATCTCCCCTTGGTGGCTCACACAGCCTCAACCCACATCTCACAACCACTTCTATAAATTGTATTTATTATTTTTATATAAAATATTTAAAATGTAATGGACCACAGATAATAGAAATAAGTAGCCATGCCTCTTAGCCCGGCACCAATAAGGAGCACATATGTGCTGTTACACTTTCAAAATGGCACTATAAGCTAAGTCAAGCATGTAAATCTGATAAAGAACAATTATCAAAAGTGGCACACATTTTAGATTACCTCAGTTTTGGTTCAACTGGAGCTATACTAAAGAATGTTTTACTTACGGAATGTATTAAAGAGGTATATATTTCACAATGCAAAATGCTGTAACTAAAACTCACCCACAGTCATTCAACACACCCACCATGACATCGAGGGCAACTCCAAATTTTGGAAAACATGCCCACCATGACATAATGGGAGATGGCAACCTTAAGCACAACCCACTCACTAAGCAATAGATTACGGGGGATTTCACTGTAATCTCAGTCTTCTAAGTAGCCCTCATCTGCAGAATAAAGAATCTCCAGATTAAAGGACAGAGTAAACATCTTTTTTTCAGAAGCTGGTGTTTTAAGATATGGCCACTGTTTCTAGACCTATAACCCACAGCTTCAACTACTGATTAACCAGCAGACTAGGACCACCATAGATCATGGACAGACAGGAAAACCAACCTCAGAAAGCTGTGAGTTTCCAAACTCAAACCTCCCATTAGGAACACAAACAGAAGCCTATGGGAGAGCAAGACCTCCCCACCACCGACCCATAGGCAAGTTCACCTGTATTTTTTTGTACAATTTCATATCTTGATATGCATATGTTTGTGTTATGCAGATGACCTGTAGGTCAAGACGTGATAACTTTTCACCAAGAGAAAATTACACCATCTTAGATTCTTTTCACCAGCATGGCAACTGCCTTCTGTGCCAGGTGGATGGATGATATAGTGTGGAAAGATGGGTATAGCATGACATTACCACTATAGTGAATGCTGCAGGTGGTCCAAACTGAATATAAGAAGCATGTCAATAGTAATGTTCCAACACCATACTCATACTCCTGGCAGCAAATCATTTTGAATGCTTTCACAGGGAAAGGATTGCCACAAGTGGGGAGCTTTCTATACCTCCCACAAAAAAGCAACTATATTCTTGGCATCATACCACAAAAATTGCCAGAATTGATGCATTTCTGGTGGAAGAAATAAGGCTTGGTTACCGAGACCCTGTGGTATGTATTCTATTTTCATAAATATCATCCTGGTATTTGTCAGATGTATTGTTTTAGACTCCTACATGTGTCATATGTTCTTATGTATTATACAGTTCCATCAAGACCACAGCATAAATGGTAAAGTCTGAGAACAACATGCCTGGTAAGTCTGCTTGTATGCACTACAATAGTTTGCTGTTTTGAGTATCGGTGAGCATATATATACTAATTACCTTTTTCCTTATACAGGACCATCCCATTGATAAAAAAAACAAGAAACACCACCAAGTACATGTTGGTTTAGCTTGCTACTGATGATTCTACTGTTATACATGAGAAATGGTTTTGTATGTAGGTGTGTTATATGTCATTATTTGTTGCATAGTTCCATCAAAACCTCCATCTACAGAAGTGGAATCTGGGAGGACATGCCTGGAAAGTTTGTCTCTATATGTTAAAACTGTTTGCTGTTGTGAGTAATTGTGAGCATGCATACTGATGACCCTTTTCCTTATGCAGGATCATCCCATTAGCAAACAGTGACAAGTCCACCAGGTACATGTTGGTTAAGCTTGCTACTGATGACTGCACTGCTATACATGCAAAATAGCTTTATATGAAGTAGTGCTAGACACTTATTTGTGTTATAAGACCTCTGCATACAGAGGTAGAATCTGAGGAGGACATGCCTGGTGAGTGCATGTCTATGTGTTATAATAGTATTCTGTTACAGGTAGCTGTGATCATGCCTACCAATGACTTTTGGTCTTACATAGGGCTATCTCACTGCACACAACCACACCAACCAGGTATGTGCATAATTATATTGCATTTGATTATGCTTTCATGATATTTGGACATGTGTTCATCTGTGCAATTATGTAATTTGTGTTTTCCTACCCTGATTTGTGCATTTACAGCTTGTCCATTACCTGCTTTGTCTCTGAGCTCATCCACTGATACTGATGCAGGACGTGATGTATTACACAGAAGCAGTACAACTAATGACGCACAAGACACTGCATTTGGGTTAACGTTGTCAACCCTGGGTGAAGGCACTCTTGCTACTCAGGGTATAACCGTCTATGGGGGAGACAGTTCACCCAGACAGTCTTCAGGTAGTGGAACATCAGGTAATGGTCAAAACAACAACTTTGAGCAAATGTCTAATAGAGAATATAAAAGGTGATGAGACTGCTCCACACTGGATGAGTAATGTCAGTAGGATGGCATGTGGGCAAGTGGTAGTAATACATGCCCATGTTTTTGGAGGTGTATACTTGCAATTACAGGCATATGATCATTCTTCATGGAATGAACTGCATGAATTTGCTAATGCAACTGACTATGTAGCACACTGTATCCATGGAGCTCATCCATTAGGCTCAGAGGCACAGACTTGGAAATGTCATGGCAGTAAGATAGTGTGGCATCTTTTACACACTTTTTCAAGCAGCTTGTCACATCAGTGTTTGAGCAGCACCACAATGCAAATCAGGCAATGCTCACTCTGAACTGTAGGATCAGTTTCCCACCAGGTGGGAGAGGGAAAGCAACTCTTGCATGTTCCACCCATTGCCCTCATACATCTCTGATGTCTGTGCTGCAGTGTGCATATACAGCTGTTGTGGATTGCCATGGTCAGACCACAGCTGGCATGTTTTGTTATATCTTATGTGGCACTGAACAACCACATAGTGTGTCCCAACATACACATAGCACCACCAGCAGCAGATCAACAGCACAGCACTGTGGGCCTGTTGTTTTCTCATGTGGTAGGTGCAGCCAGGACTGAGGCAAGAGCCATCAGCATGAGTGTCCTTGTCTACATTAGTGTTACTGCAGTCATTATCTGTGTGTGTGTGTGTGTGTGTGTGTGTGTGTGTGTGTGTGTGTGTGTGTGTGTGTGTCTTGTTGTGACACTCTGATTCTGTGGCAATGATGACCACTGTCCTGACCACAACATACTGTGCATGTCAGTGGTGCTTGACATGTCTGATATCACAGGATTTATATTTTTGTATGATTTAAATGACATAACATAAAATCACTGTGCACATGATGTAAATCTGTTCTCATGTTTACTGAGTTGTTAAAGGCTGACTTGTCAGTGGCTGTCAGTTGTGTTGCACAGCTGCTTTTATATAACATACATATTTACAATTGTGCTACACCAGCATATTTCTATATATGCAATATATCTGCTGTCTGCTATGCCATGTATTGTTAATAGTATACCTTTGCTTATTGTCTGCCAGTATTGCTTGCACAGGTGTGCATAGACTGAAATAACTGTGTTACTTTTGGCACATTATTATGTTCACTGCCACTGCATAAACCGCACCAAACCTTACACATGCCTTTCCCAGTCTGACATTCATTTTGACTGTACTTCACAGTCCAAGTTACCTGTGATACCACATGCAAGCATGATTTCATATGTGCTTCCAAATATGTCCAGACATGAGTACCTTTCTGGTAGTTGCACCAAGGTTGTTGCTACATGCAGTTCATACACATACAGGTATGACCACAGCTCTCCATTTACAATTATTATGTACTTCCCAGTGCACATTGATACATATATTATGTTAATTTGTGAACACAATGTTTATTGTGCAGCATGACACATCTTTGTATGGCATGTATGATGTTCCCCATAGACAACTGTCAGATGGATTACTGTGGCCGTCACATGGTGCAAACATACTGACATCAGTGGGTACACATTGCTTATTTATCTGTGTACTTGTATACTTCTGGCATGTTAGGGCTGAAAAGTTCTTAGACAGACATTGGCTTGTTACCTGAGCTAGCATATATAGCTGCAGCCTTCATCATCCACACCTAGAAGTTCTCACCTCTGTATCCTTTTGATCATCATGTGAATGGTCTGATAGCTCCACTTCAGACATCTGGAGTTCTTGGGAGTAGTTTCACACATGTAGTGTTGGCAGGCTACAATGGTTAGATGCAATTATACCATGCGGCATGACATACATGGTGTCCATTTCCACATCCATTTTCACCATGTATTGCAGTGCACCCCCAATGTGTCCAGACATCTGAATTGTTAATTCATCATACCAATCACTCAATGGTGTTTTCTGTTGCAGGTTTGCTCTACTAAATGCATCCTCACCTCAGCAATTATAGATGAGGCTCTGAAAGGTGTCTAGATACTGGGTTTTAGTGGACAACCACAGTCACCTGTTTCTATAAGTGTACAGAAAATTAGACCCATTGCCTTTCAGTACCATGTTGTGAGACAAAACACATTACTGATACATAAGCAGGAGTACCTCAGGGATGTCATCCTCTTGTAAAGCAGACCTTATGTAGCTTTTCTTCCATGTCACAGCATTATGCATCCTACTGGGATGTGTGGCTATCAGGTTAATAATGAGGCTATCTGTAGAGCACAATACCTGACAACTGGGTGATGACCACCATTTTCTATTGATGTAATGCTCTGCATCATCATTGGAGGTAATTTTTATAGAAATGAGGGTTCAGCCAGTGGCACCAAAGACACAGAGGAAGTTAGCAATGGCATAGAACCATTCCATGGCAGCCTCGTGCTCCCTGGATGTTTCTGGGAAATGGATAAAATCATCTGCCTTGCTGCACATAACTGCCAAGTACTATCCTAGTATGCAACTAGCAGCTGTCTGGCACACCCCTACAACATCACTCATATACCACTGGAATGCCCCAGAGGCCCGTATGTTTAGATTCAGACACACCTTTGTTTCTACTAACACTGGATTACCCTACAGTCTACATCAGGACAGGTGGGGTGCACACATCCTATACACAGCCTGCAGCAGCTGGCTGTCTAATCTATATTCATCAACTATTTACTGAATAAAGACTTGGCTTAACTAAAGCCTGGCTCAGTTTCATGCTAGTGGTCTGTGGATTGGACACATTTGCAGATCGTCCTCCAATATAACTTGTAACACCTCGGTCTGGTCAAGTGCACTCACTGTAGCTTGCATTTCTGAAGTTTTGCTAAGCAATTTACAGCATAATATGGCCAGAAAGCATGCATTTATATTTGTGTAAGAGTAGTACAAATGGCCTCTGATGAGTGCTTGTATGGAAGTATTGGTGTGCTACTTTGTTACATTTTATTATTGTTGGGCACACATATTGTGTTTCTGAAATCTGGCAAGCATGTGCGGAGTCTGCAATTACCCTGAGCCTAATTCACTAGCATATGCGCTTGAGTTTTGGTAGTTCTTAGAATCACTTCCTCCCTTAATTTGCTGCAAGTCACACACGGATGACGCAGTAGTGCAGTGTTTACGATGTCGCTTCACAGCAAGAGGTTCTCCAGTTCAATTCTCGGCTGGGATGCCTTTTGTGTGGAGTCTGCATTTTCTCCCTGTGTTTGTGTGGGTTTCCTCCGGATGCTTTGATTTCCTCCCACATTACAAAGACATGCATTTGGAGTGTTTCTTCCTGGGCCTCCACTGAAAGTTGGCTTCGTTCCAAGTCAGACTTTCCCAGTAAACAAATGTTAAAATAAAAGTCTTCCTTATGTGCACTGCGCTTCAAGAAAGTTTCTTTTGGAATCTGGCCGACAGTCTTGATTTGCAGGATTTTTGTATCACAGTCAAATTTCAAAGCACTCAGGGAAATTCAGTAAAGCCTACATGATTATTTTCACCATATGCATGTCGCTGTGTGATGTGCACATGGGCATGGAAAGTTTTAGATTCAGTAAGCATTCCTTTTTGGGACCAGATGCTACTGGGTTCGAATACAGGGGTATGTCATACTTTAAAATATTTGCATTACAGAGTGATAATACAATGACATGAATTGTTTGTAAGAGATGTGTTGCTGTGCGTTGGCACACCACAGCACTGTAAAGTGGCATTGCATAGGGGCAACCATACCTGTTTGCCACCGCTCACCATTAGTGTGAGATGCACACCTCTGCACAAACATGGAGCCCAAAAAGTGAAGGGATCCATTGCTTCTCCAGCATTGCTAAAGTCTGACAATTAGTATTGAGTCTCTGGAATACACCTGCTGCTTAAATGATTCTGTGGCAGCACGTGTTAATGCAGTGATACATTCCTTTTTGCGGCCAGATGGTACTGGGTTCAAATGCAACTGTATCTAATACTTTTAACTACTTTCATAATACCATTGCTGTGCATTGCTGCAAGCTGCAGACCACTGAACAATGATGCATTAAAGAAAAGAAATGGGGAAGATATGGCAGTGGTGAAATGGGAGCAAGCAGGGAGAAGAACAAATGAAAAGCAATGCAGGAATGTGAAGGAGGCAGGTAGGAAAGAATCATAACTATCCATTTCTTCAACAGTAAAAACAGATAATATATGCAGAATATTAGCTGAATTTAGACTGTCACCTCCAGAGAGAAAGATGACCGCAACACAATCATCTTGTATAGCCAACTGAACTGAATCAAGCATGTCAAGAAGACAAGTGTGCAAAATGGAGCATTATATAGGGGACATTTTTTTTTCTGTGGGACAGGTACCCATTTTTTTTTATTTTTGAGAGAGAGAGAGAGAAAGAGGGAAGGGTGTTGGGGAAGAGACATAGGTATGTCTGGGTTGGTAAGCTGGGTAGGTGAGGAAGCAATTGCAGACAGACAAGACAAACAAGACAAGAGACAGGGATGGTGATGGACACAGGAGGTTGGTGGACATCATGAATGGGGTGAGGCTGGGGACATCCAGGACCCATAGTTGTCATGCTGGGTTTCAGTGAGAATTGAGCCCTCACCCACAAGACTGTCACCTCACTACACCACTGGCTGGAGCACTTGACATCTCCTCCTCCTCCTGGTATTACATAAAATGAGGGAGAGCAGTCTGTTCAGCCAGTGTAGGCAGGCACCACCAGTGCAGTGCACAATCATACACACCATCCCTGGCAACTCCATGCAGATGATAAACTCACAACCTCTGCCACTGCTCCCAGAAGGAATTACTGGGTTATCCACCAGGGCAGGTAGTGCAGGGGCAGCAGACGTGGTGCTGTCAGGTTGGCTTCCATATGTGCTGGATAATGGTCCAGATGCTGGTGGAGAAGGGACAGGTGTATCCTGTAGGGCAGGCCTACCCCGCTGTGCTGTGGATCATTTTGTGATGTGGTACACATGGATGACATGGACACATTTTGACAACTCCTAATAAAATAAAAGATAAAATGTAAAAAATATACACATATAAAACATAGAGATAAGGGCTGGGGTGAGAAAAAAAGAGCTAAGATTAGTAACTTCATAAGTGACATACAATGCATTGATACAATTATTTCAGTATTATTTTTAACCTTTACTCTTAAGAGTACCACTCCGTAACTGATAACTTTTACTTTTAAGACTACCAGCTCCTAGCAGATACACACTATATTACAGATTGAAGCAAAGTACTGCTTTACATGGGCATATATTGCACATATGCATGTTCCAATTATACAGATGACAGTTTACAGCAGGATATGTGTGCCACTGGTATAGAGCTTTTACTTTAAACCTTTAAGTTACACATGATTGAAGAATTAACAGTACTGTATATTTGGGAAGTGTGGTATCTGAACCTACAACCTCTGACTAAAATCTAATATTGTATTCTTGGTTTGTACTACAGACTAATGCATGCATACTTGATTTTCAAGTTGAGATATGCATGCTCAATTTGATACAACTCTTTAAAATGAATAAAGGGCACACAAACTAAAACTAGATAAAACAAAAACTGAACCTCCACCGTAGAGTAAAACCAGTTCACTTTATTCCAGAAAACAATAAAAATAAGGGCTTTCATCTTTTTGACAATTAAAGACTTCTTCATATTGGCAATAACACTGAAGTGCTCACTTAAATAGAATATTCACTCAAGTGATGCTCATAAAAAATTAACGTTTTAGAGTGATAAACCAGAGGCATAGGATTTCTCATACAAATGCATTTAGCTGAACCTAAATCCATGTGTAAATATACAAATATACACAAATATAAACAATTATTTATAAATATAATAAATATATAAGTATTAAAATCACTTAAACACTTTCTACAGTATTTACAATCGCCACATTTCTTCATAATAGGATTAGGAGTTCTTTCATATCTGTTCTGATTTTCAAACATACTTTTAAGATTGACACCCTTCCAAAACACCACAATAGGTTTGTTTCTCACCTTCTCCTTGACTTGTTTTTCCTCACAAGTTGACCTTTGACAACAGCTCTTTTTTGATGATGTGGATGTGCACATGTGTAATGAAAAAAGGCATTGGAGTACATTGGTTTCCTAAAAATACTGGAGGTGTACATATTTTCTTCCATGTTCTTTTCAATTAGAACATCCAAGAAGCAGGGATGACCACAATGGACACTCACTTTAGGGGAGGATATTTTAATTAAAAAAATATGTTTACCAAATGTGGTAAACGTCTCCCGAATGACTTAATAATAGAGGTCCAATATAAAAGGGAAATGAATAATTTTGTTCCTATTTTACATATGGCCACACAGAATAACACTACTCCTTCAGTGAATAGACAGTCTAGAGAAGGTAATGTACACCAAAATATGACAATCAGCTTCATCACTTCTTACAGTTTGAATAGTGGGGAAGCTTCAAGGGATATTAAATAAAGATTGGTGTATCATGTGTGAAGACAAATGCCTCTGGTTTATCACTTAAAACCTTAAGTTCCTATGAGCATCATATGAATGAATTTCCTATTTAAGTGAACACTTCAGTATTATTGTCAATCTGAAGAAGTCCTTAACTGTCAAAAAGACAAAATCACTTATTTTTATTGATTTTGAATAAAATGACCTGATGTTACTCTACAGCAGATGTACAACTCTATAAAATAACAAAAAAGCTGTCTTTAACTTTTAATGCTACAATAACAATACTCCTCTGCTGCATACATACTACATGCCTCCCTCATTCTCACCAATCTAGTGCCATGGGTCCTAACATTCATCTCCCTTTCCATGGCAGTTGTGGAAAAAAACAGAACAGAATGTCATTATGAATACCAGTCTTGCCTATATTCAGCTTTTAAGCCTTAAAAGTACTCTTTGTAGTTGATACTTACACATCTGTGGGATGTTCTCTGTCCTATACTTCTTGATCAAAACATTGAGGGCAGCCATCTTCCTATGATGTACTGTAGGTCACTAAAGTGGTGCCAACATTGGTCACCAGTGTGGGGGATACAGGTGGCACTAGATACAGGCCAGGCCAAACTATCCCAAGCACTGTATTCTTTCACTAGGAATTCAACACAGATCTTGTACTCCTGGACACCCCATCTCTAAGCCCTAAATCTCACACCCTCTATACAAACACATGTAATGTATACCATGGATCAAGAGAAATGGAGACTGATGGTTTCCCACCAGTTCCAGGTATTGTGTTTACTGGGAGTCTGCACATGGTTTGAAAATGTCACACACAGCTTACCATTGTGCAAATACGGTGTCTTCATACAACCAACTGCAACAGAATGTACACTTGTATCAAACCATAAACTATGCATACATTTATTATAGTTATTGTAATTGGACATAGTGTGCTTAGTGATCACACAACCTGTTATGATTATTGCTTGCAAATATACTGCTCTGTCTTACCTTTCTGTGTTTCTTGGTCATGCATCAGTTATCTGACCAGTACTCTGAGACATGCAGTGTGTAAGCCATTCTACATCATTGTCCTTAAAATGTGTGAGGACATTAACTCATTTACTCCAAAAGAGCTCAGGAAGTTTGCACTGTAACTTCCAATGGGTGGAGCTTAAGCCTTTTGACAGAATCAAATTGCGTCCTTATATTTCAAACAAATCCTCATATTTCTGGAACCATAGGGATTATGAAAGAAATATAAATGGCAAACTCTTCAGCATAAACTATTTATATAGGGGTAATCTTTGTTAGGTTCTAGGTCTTGAACCGAATGTTGTAAGTAACAGTAAATGCAGTAACTATTACATTTGTAATATTTGGTAAACAACTTAAAATATCTCAACAACCACTTAAGTTACATGCATGCTGTCAGTAGAATTTTACTCATCTAGCTGAAAGCTTTCATATGAGGCTAAGGAGTTCTTTTTCTGTACTTGGTTGTTGAAATATTTAGAAAATGTGGCAATTATATCTATATTAATTAATATCATAAAAACAACAGTTAGTATCTACTTACCTGCACTAGACAAGAGATCAAATATTAATGCCATTGTGCCATTGTGTAGCTTTAAGATGAAATCTTTTAAAATGTTGTACATAGCATGGTTTTAGAATTATTGATGCAAATATGAACAAGCAATATTTGACGCCTAGAGGCATTAACTGCAGATGTACCTGGAGGCATCACTTGGATGTAATGAGTTAACTGGGAATACTATGATATGCAGTTGCCAACAACTGAAGGGCAGGCTGGATGGCACAAACAAGTATAGAGCAAAGGTGAGTTACTGTTATGGCACAAACAAGAATGGACTGTTCTTTGAGGGGGAGGTGAGTTACTGCCAATGGAGAAGCTAGAAAAAAGAGGCAAGGGGCAGGTGTAAAGGAAGAAATCAAAATTGAATGTGGAAGGACTGAAGGACATTACTGTAAGAAAAAAGAAGAGAAAGACAGATGTTGACTACATGGCTCAAACTGTGATTTTACAATCCCAGTTGGATGAGAATTGAATACACAATGAAAACAGTGGGATTAATAAGACTAATAGTGATGAAGATCTATCCTTCATGGCAATTGATAGAGCAGAAATGACTGTATTAGAAGCTGAAGATTCTTCAGACATGCTCAGCAAAGATATTATTGTAATTGGAGATTCAATTAGAGGAACTGATACTTATATTTGCAGAGATGCTAATGAACATCAAATACTATTATACTTGCCAGGAGCAAGAATAGAAGATATGAGACAAGCCTTGGAATGCCTCAATGTAAGGAAGTATGGACCTGGTTTTATTCATGTTGGTACAAATTATGTCATCCACAAGGATTCTCTTACTGTTAGTAGGGAACTGACAGCCCTCTTAGATAGTATAGCTTGTACTGGTGTTAGGACATATTTTTCACAAATTACCTAAAGAAAGGATAGTCAGGTCACTGTGAATGATAAGATTTTGTGGTAAATACTTACGTGGAAAAATGTCCTGTTTTAAAAAATGGAAATGTGTAGAGCATCCAAGACTAGTTTTGGGCACACGTGTTCAGACAGAATGGTGTGCATTTGTCAAGATTAGGGAAGAGACTTTTTGCAGCAGATATTTTGCAGTATTTGAAAAACACTAGCCAGGATTTTTGCCAGGTCGAAAATTTAACAGTTCACAGATAGCAAAATTTGATGCATCTCTGATGGTTGTTAATGCTAGGAGCATTAATAATAAAGCTTTTTTATTGGAAAATGTGCTACATTCCCACAAGATTGATGTTATTGTTTGTGAAACATGGTTAAAGAACAATGACTGAAAACCAGTTCTTTCAGGGTATAACTGTTTTTACTGTAACAGGCATTCTAACAAAAAATCAGGTGGAGGTGTTATGATAGGGATTAAAGAAAGCTGAGACCTGTGATTATTACATGTTCAATGATAATACCAATACTATAGACTGTGTAACTGTGACAATAAAGAGAACCCTGGAACATATAACAATTGCTGGACTGTACAGACCACCAAAGTCAAGTGCAGATGACCTAGAGTAATTCATGCATTTCTTGCATGAATCACAGGAGGGAAGAACAATATTAGCTGGGGAGACTTAAATTTACCAGAAACAGATTGGAATAGTATTGATTCAACAATGTTAGTAAGGAAATTATTCATAGCATATATTCAGGGAGCAACATTTGCTTCAGATTGTAAAAAAAACCTACCAGGGGATGGAACATACTAAGCATTGTTTGTGTTCCCAAAGAAATTACTGTCAAATTTTACCACCATTGATGTGCAGTGATCTTGGGGTTATAAAGGTTAATTTGTTGCTAGATAATTTTGCCAAACTGAAATCTAAGCCAATGCACCGAAGGTTAATTACAGATTATAGGGAAATAAAACAGTCACTGTGTAAAACTAACTGGAGTGAGGTGTTCAGTGGAAAAACTGCAGATGGAATGTGGAAAGTTTTGAAAAAGAAACTGTTTGAGTGCAAAAAATAAAAAAAAAATGTTTAACATCAGGATCTAGGCATACAACATCAGGGGGATATATTTCTATAAGAACAAGATATCTGATTAAGTACAGATTAAGCATAGTGTGAGAGAAGAGCAAGAAAAATATGAAGAAAATTTATATAAAGATGTTGAGCATAGTAGGAAACCTTTTTATAGATACATAAGATGTGGAAGGAGTTAAGACAAAAATTTGATAAACTGTGTGCAGATTCTAAAATGTATTCTTAGACACACCAGATTATAGCTATATTTACAAAATCTTATGCAAAACAGTTTGATTCCACAAAGGGGGGGGGGGTAAATTGTCTGAGTGACATTCAATTAACTCCAGATATAGGAATCAAATTAGATTATATTGAAAAAGAACTGCTCAAACTGGATCTAAACAAAGCACAGGGAGGAGACAGAATTAGTAACAATGACCTGGGAACACTTCAGCAAGAACCTACAGTACCATTATATCTATTATTCACTAGGTCATATAAACATGGGGAGATTCTTCAAGATTGGAGACATGCGCTTATTAAGCGTATCTTTAAGGGAAAGGGTATAGGACAAACCCAGAGTCATATAGACTCTTAAGTCTGCTTTCATGTTGTGGAAAAATAATGGAGGAGGTAATATTGGATATGTTATTGTCAGTAATGGATAGGTTGGGACTTGAAACCATATATCACCATGCATATGTTGAAAACGGGTCTATATTACATGATCAAATGATCACAATAGTGAATGCCCTAAAGAGCGAAAATGCAGACATCAAAGTGCTTTTTGTGAGATCATGGTACAGTGAAGAATGGAATATTTGCCCTTTCCTCACTGTAGTGTGATCACGGAGTTGGTATATATGTTTAGCAGGGGGTGTGGGGGCGCAGCCCCACAATAATGGTTTCAGTGTGCTGCATTTTCACTCTTTAGAGCATTTGCTATTGTGATCATTCAATCACGTAATATAGACCTGTTGAAAACAGATCTATTAATACCTGTAACATGATGTTCTATAACAATATAATAACAGCTATGAATGAAAAATTGTGCTGTAATGTAATTTATATACATTTAACTTCAGCATTTGTTAGGGTCATACACAAAACCCTGATCAATAAATTAGTATAACTAGGTATTGATGTACTCTTGATAAGATCGATAGCTGCATGGCTTACAAATAGGACATGGCATGTATCATACAAGTGGACAGGTGAAATCCTTGGTTACAGTCAAGGAGTCCTACAGGGCTCTGTCCTAGGCCCTTACATGTTTAGATTGTATCTTTCAGACCTTACTTTTTCATCTGAGGTGTTCTACAGTCTATATGCAGACGACCTGAAATTGGGTAAACTGATTACTTGTTATAGATAAGGCATGTCCGCAAAATAATTTAACTAAATTGACCATTTGGGCACAGGAGAATAATATGCTGATAAATACATCAAAAACTAAGCATATGAGATTAGGGACACTTAAAGTGAAAGGTGAATATTTAATACAGCACACAGTGATTGAAACTGTAGATTCAGTTAAGGACCTGGGTATACGGGTAGATCCAGCTATGAGTTTTTCTAATCATATCAACCAATTGATTAATGATAGCCTAGAACTGTAGGGTGTATAAAAAGATTTATAAAGTCTAGGAAATCAAAAATAATGAAGTCATTGTTTGTTAGTTACATTAGACCCAAACTTGAGTATGGAATAACAATATGGAAACCCTATAAGAAAAATAGCATGAGTAAACTGGAAAGAGTACAGAAGAAATATACCATGGGCATCCATTGATTTGAACATTTAAGTTATTATGAAAGACTAAAATATCTGAACTTGTACAATGTCTCTTACTGATATCTAAGAGGAGATCTTATTCAGGTATATAGGGCATTTAGAGACAGCTACCTCTGGGAATTTTGTGGGTTCTCAAAAAAGTACTAGAGAATCGTCAGACAACCTATGTAGAAGATTCTATAGGAATGAGAAGTGTACTAATTGGTTCTCTGACAGAGTAGCTGATGCATGGAACAGACTACCAAATTACATTAAAGCAAGTACTAGTTTAGATATTTTTAAGAACAGCCTAGACACTTATTATGGGCACAAGTGTTTTGGTATATTGGCAAGATAGAAGGGCATTAATGCCCGTTCTAGAAATATTTGTATGTATGTATGGCACAAACAAGGATATGTTGCTCTTGTTACTCTCCTTGTTTTGCATCCTGCCTGTCTGATCTTGTGAGGGTTGTGAAGTCAGAAAGTGCAACGTTTATCATTACTTTCTAACTTCTTTCTTTAAAGATTTTCCAGTACAAAAGTATGGTGCTAAACTGAGGGCACGCAGGTATGACTGTGTGAATCGTTGGTGCCTGAGGCCTAGTACTTACTTATGGACACATATAAGTCAAATAAGTATTTGCTGTCACATGTTAAGGTAATTTCTGTACAGATCTCACACCTTTTACTTGCTTACTGTACCAAGTGATTAAATACAAGGATGTGTCATAATATTATTAAACAATGCACTTCAGGTTCAGGACTTACCTTGTAAATGCAGCAGTTGCCACAGTGTTTGTCCAGGGCTGACTCTGTCTGATGCAAGCAGTACACAGCCAATACATGAGGAGGTAAAGGTTGTGCAAGTTGCCTGACATCAATGTTACTATATGTATGTGAGTAGGAGTAAGGTATTAGGCCCCTTGGTGGTGAGTGAGTGTGCTGTGCGTTGTCTCCTAGCCAATGTAAGGGCATACTGAGCACGCTTATGTCTGCCTACACCCACAGCAGCTGGTAGTCCCCCCTCTGACTCCTCATCTTTCTGTGGCTGTGGTGACCTTAGCAATGGTGGTGGGATGTGTGCTCCTTCCCCTTGCTGCTCCTGCTGCAGCTGTTTCCCCAGGATTATGTTGGTAGCATGGAACATACTGTGAAGATTTCTGTACATGTCCATGGATTGTAATGCAGGGCTCCCCCAGATGTATCTAGGCACCAGAACTATGACTATAGCAGCCCAAACACATGCTCTATGACATTTCTGGTTTGAGTATGTACCTCATTATGATGCTCTTCCATGGGTGTGTGTGCATTTCTGATGGGTGTTATCAACCAGAGTTCCAGAGCATAGCCTGTATCCCCCATTAAATGACCCTGTGGGAAATCCCCCCTAGCAAGCATCTGGTACAGTTGGGAGTAGTGTCTGGTTTGCCCTGTTCCCCAGGTGGTGCTGTAATGTCTACATGAGTGCAATCTATGGCACCCAGTACTTCAGAGTAGTGCGCTACCTGGTAGAACTGTTGCATATTTCTGGCCTTCTCTTCAGAACCCCAAGAGCTTAATGAAGTGCTTTAAGGAATGACCAAATCTGACCTAAAGAAAACAGAAGTAACAACTGATGAGCTATAGTGCAATTTCTGGCCTACAATATAAGTTGTGAAATGTTAAGTTTATTTGTATTTAACTTTTTTGTTTTATTTAATCACTTACTATTTAATAAGAGATTATTAATGTGCAGTTAAAAGTTGTGCATTTTGCTGACATTTACAAAATGGTGTCTGAAACTCACATTATGAAATTAGCAAACATTTGACTACAGGATGATTAAAACCTATATACATTGTAAAATAATGTTTTATCAACATTTCTGAATTTTTCTTGTGTTCTAAGTCTGGTATTTCTAGAAAACAGTGATCAGATTGCCATATTAGGTGGAGAGGGTTTATACATCAAATTGTCCATATGTCTGACGCATTCACAAGATATATATGCAATGATATCTTCTAACTGCACATTTTACACATTTTCTAACACTTGTAGAGAAACACTGGATTAATGGAATGCTATTTGTTTTTTTATAGTTACTTTCTTTTTTATTTCTTTAAAAAGAATTCTGATGAGAAGCTTAAAACAGAAGAAAAAACTGTCTCACAAAGGTCACAAAGAAGGTGTTGATGATGCCTACTGTTTTAAGACCTGTAAATATGGAAAATCTGCAGAATAAAGAACTGCTGGATCTTTTTTTGTCAGGTGCTGTTAAAATAAAATAGGCGATAACAGTTTGTCTACATCTTAAATACATTTAACGAGTCTGGTATTCTCTCATTTAGGGCAAGATAAACACCTGAGTCATAAAAAAATTCTGATGCAGTTTCTTGACCACAGATTTAAACATCATAACTAAAAAGCAGGAGGAAAGATTTAGAGGAAAGAGCATGCATCAGAATACAAGACAGACTACTCAGTCTCCAGACACCAAGCCAGGCTAGCAGATATTCCTTGAATACTAGTGAATCCCACTGCTATTAGGTTAATTGATCATTATTAGGGATGCATGCCTTGCATGAGCTTGTCAGCACAGCACACCCAGCTGATGTCCATAACCATTAAGATGTCTGCAAAATATTCTAAAGTATAGCCAAACAGTCCGCATGTGCTGTGTTGATGAGGTAATAAGAAGGCCGAAACATGCATGTCCTCAGCTAGTGGAGTTTGGCTTTATTGGCCTGAATGTATCCACAAAGACTTAAAAAGAAAAAGCCATATAGCTGAAACACTTGATGACCTTAAGGGGTCATTTGCATATACCTGATGGACCTCTATTACAGGGCGTTTAAGGTATCACACAGTAAAAACTCTAGCTTGGGTAGGTTTTTCTTGTAGATTTTTCTCTCTGGTAAAAGGTAGGCATTATTCCACTTTGTAAAGGCAGGTCCTTTGGTCATGTTGAACAACTACTGGCCCATTGTACTAATTTTCCCTCTTTCAAAATTTGTAAGAGAAATATGAACATGTGCAACTTCTGCAGTACCTAGTAAATGCTAACATCATTACTATCTCTCAGCACGGTTATAGGCTTAACCATGGAACTTATTCCATTCTCGTGGACATTGTGGAATTTATTTGGACTCAGTTAGTTATAAAACTAATGTATGATATCCTTAGATTTCTTTGAATCCTTTTATATTGTTTTCCACTCTAAGCTTGTAAAAGACCTTTCTTCATTAGCCCTTACAGGCAAACAGCCTTAATTCAAAATCTTTTTTTTTAAAAAGTATATTCTATGAAGATTATCATATAAGTAAACTAAGTAAGGAAGTTGAATAAAATGTGTGAATATACTACTTAAAGAGATTGCAGTGCTGAAAACTAAAACTAAAATAAATAGTTGCAGATGAAGAGTGCAGGCAAAACTATTTCATGTATGCAGATGTTTTCAAAATTGCTAAGCAAAATGTCACATATTAAAACCATGATATCAGCCACCAGGGAATGTAAGCCTTGGCTGTAGATGATTGTCACTGATGCCATGTGCAAAAATGGGAAAATGAGTTGTGGATGGATGGATGAATGAATGGATGGATGGATGAAGCAGTGCTTAAGTAAACAACAGAAAGTAAATATACACAAAAAGGTGTTACAAAATGTAAGATGATATAAAAATAGAATCCATATGACTACATCAGCCAATCAGACAATGCAAAAGCATTTTATTCATAAAAAAGGAAAGTATGCTACATAACCAGCATGCAAATGTTGTTGTCAATGGCTTGTTCAGATACTGTGAGAATATCTAACTGATCTAGTATGTTGATGATTATACAGTTGTCCTGGATGATCACACTTGAATCTGTTTATGCCAAATTACACTGCAGTCTCAATTCCTTACAGCTATGGTTTAATGATTTGGGACTGTGTCTCCATTCTAACTAAATGTCATCAATGCTGTTTACACCCAAGAACATTCTCTTTGACTGTGACACAAGTCCAAGTCCAATATATAACAGAATACAGATCAAGTTAAAACTTAACATTACCCTATTGGATTTTCTCCTATCGACAAAGTCAACTCAATAAAACGTCTTGGATACATCCTTGATAGTCAACTAAAAGTATGATTTGAAATCAGCAATGCCATCTTTCCTTTCTTGTCTATGGATGTTAGAGGACCTCAGAGTTTAATGCTGGGCTTATATCTCTTTTTAATTTTTGTGAATGTGTGGAAACACTACACCACAACTGAATTGTATCGGGACCATTCGGAAGCTTAAATGGTTATTTGAAGCCAAGTCAGTTCTCACAGATATTTTCAGACTGATCTAAGATAATATGTAGCAGTTCCTTATATTTTCTCCTGACCTTTGCCCAGGGCTACTGCCACCCTTCCACCACAAACTTTTGTAGCCATATAATAGTGACATTTGCCACAGGTATACTGGCAAGGCTTGTTGACTGTTCATCAACTGTTCATCCTCGAGTTCAGTCAGAACTTGCTTTTAATACTGTCACACACAAGCCTGTGCGTGTATGAAAATGTACATCCCTGTCTGGCTCAATCACATGGCAACAGACTCTATGTGAACTCAAGCTCTGTTCTGGGGAATTGTTTATTGTCCTGACATCCCAAAATAAGTTTTCAAATGACAGGTATCCTGTTGCTGTATAAAACACTTTGGAGAAAAATTACTCTTCGGTCTAAAGAATCCCTAAGAAGAAAGCCTTCAAATCTGCATTATATACATTTTATAGACTAACTGGATTCAAGACTGCAGCATTACATACATTTCACAGTAGTTATTTCATTAATAACCATATCTTCTTTTCATCACAGCACTCATAGTTTTGGCTGTTTTATTTTCTAAATCAAAATGGTTATTGCTATACCAGTTGTCACTGTTTTTAATACAGAAGATTATGATTGGATCTCTGATCATAATTAGCTTATTTTGTGACTGAGACACTCGAGAGGTGCTTCTTGGCAGCCATGTTGGGAACACATAATATTGGATGATGATAGGAGAACCGAGCATAATTATTTGCAGTGCATGGCACTTTACTTGCTAGTTACAAAAGAGAAAAAAAACACAAAGTGTTTTGCTAGCTTTCAAAGCCTAAAGCACTTAGAGAAAGCTGATAGAAAGACAGTGTAACAAGTCATCTTATGTTACAGAAAGTCAGGGACAGATTATTGGCACCGACAGCAGGTAGAAAGAAATCTGTTTTTAATTCTGCCATTTTCATTTGCTGGCCAGTACTGGCAGTTGTAACTGCCTATCTTGACAAATGATCTTAAATGAAGCAGAGTTGCTTAACAATTGTTAAGATCAGGTCATTTTGCAATACTGGAGTATAATCACAGTTCTCCATGTACTATTTATTAATTATGTTCACTGCATCTTGCCCATTATAAAATCTTAGTTCTTTGATGATCCAGGATATCCAGATTCTAAACACTTGGTACTCCTGTAATATGTCCTGTATAAGCCTTGTATGACTCTTTGAAGTATTCAGACTAAATTACTATTTTAAAACCTGTCTAATATTAGTAGTCTGTATATCAGTGATGCTAGTTTTGCAGTTGTGTCTAGAGATACATGGGTTAAATTGACATTGGTTTGGTTAGACCAGTATACAGTGAATGTTTTTAATCAAATCCCTGTTTTGTCATATACTGTGATCTAAGTTTGTTTCGATCATTGAACCTTTGGGGTATGGAAGTTTTCCTTTTATCCACAAGGTTGGCTATTTTCCTCAGTGAAGTAAGGGAGAAGAAATGCATTCCCCACATGGAGGGGCTGCTTTTCTTTGTATTACTGATGAATAGCAACATTCAATTACAGGCTTTCAAAGTGCTCTAGGTGGGAAAGTGTTAAAAATATTTTTTTTCCCTATTTCTTGTGAAAGTTGAATTTGTCAGTGCAGACTATATTTTTAAGATGTTTGCTAGTCTGACCATAGTAACATCAATTAATTATTATAAATCCTTGTGACTCTTATGTAATATAATTGAGATTAAACACACTGAGAATGTATACAGTGTCTTTGTTTAGGCACTAGAGGTTTTCTTCCAAGAACTGTGATGAAAATAAGACTAGACATTCACACTTTACATATATAAAATAATTAATAAATTGGTGCAATACTTAAGTTAACTTAATTATACAACATAAAAAATGATCTGTACTATCTACAAAGCCAGATTGAATGAAGTACAGGAATAACTAACCTGATGCATTCAGTGGGCCAAGGCCTCTAAAAGCTCAGCCTAATAATGAGCTATCAGAGATGTCAGACTTGTACCTGCAAATCCCTTAACTATGAAAAGTAAATTGTGATTGCCAAATAGTACTTATGTGTACTTTGAAGTAGGAGAAATACTCTGTTGTACTGCAACCTTTGGATTAGTATAATATAATATAATATAATATAATATAATATAATATAATATAATATAATATACACCTAAAATTTGCAGTTTCATTCTCATTATTCTAAGAATCACAATCGTGACCCTAAGAAATTTAGTAGGTACCCAACCTAACAAACCTCTCAACCTCTTAGCACATTAAATCTGGACAAAGCCAAAAATAATGGGGGGACAAAGGCCAGAAAATAGGGACAATTGTTAAATAATGCTCTTAGAAACTTGGAAAATTGTTAGAATAAAAGATTTTGTGCTGTCATGCATGTTCTGATGGATATGCAGTCTAAAACTCAAATATCTGTAATTATTTGGTGAATTCAGGTTTCACTAATTTGCTAGAAAATCACAATTTTTTATGAGGAACAGACCAAAAATATGAGGCAAAAATCTGGACAGTTGAGAGGTATGCCTAACAAATAAGGTCAAGGGGAATAACAACATTTTCTACCAATATATTAGAAAAATTAACAGTAAAAAACAACAGTATAGCACCCTTGGTTCCAAAAACACTGTCTTCTTAAACCTACAAGATAACATCAATATCTTAGACAAAAATTTCAGTACCAAATTTAAGCCCTCAGAAAGTAAAGTCTGCACCCCTCTTGGATCTAGATAATAAAGCAGCATCCATACATAGGTTCATAGGTAAGTACTAGGCAATCAGTCTAACCAAAATCCCCTATTCTGAAGTTCCTTCCAGCTTCAAAAAAGGCAAGACAAGATTGAGGGAGAATTTTTCAGGCTGCCCATTCAATTGGCAAGGGTGCTACTCTGCTTGACATGTAGTGGAAGTTTGGTCCAGAGATGTGGGATATGTTGGACTATGAATACATTGGCAAGGGTGTTACTCTGCTTGACATGTAGTGGAAGTTTGGTCCAGAGATGTGGGATATGTTGGACTATGAATACATTGGCAAGGGTGCTACTCTGCTTGACATGTAGTGGAAGTTTGGTCCAGAGATGTGGGATATGTTGGACTATGAATACATCATGCCATGTCTTGCTTATCTGTTGATAAAGATTTAATTCCTTTAAGTGGGTATTTGAGTTACCATTTATTCTGTGATGCAATAAGAAGTCATAGAGGGTTGGAGCTTTCATGGCTCAAAAGGCCAGACACAGATCTCCACAAAGTTATGTATAAGAGAAGGAGTACAGAGAGTGGGCTGTCTGTCTCCAGTGGTAACTAAGATTTTTGAGGCCACTGATCTTTTTAATTTTGAATCCCTGAGTTTTCTCAGATTGAGTGATGTTTAGATAAAGACATGCCAAAAGGTGCATTATATCCAATAAAGAGTCAGATGAGATACAAGTAAAGAGGAACTGAGGCATAAATTAATCTAATAGAGATGTGCATGGAAATTAGATTAACCTGATAGAAGGCTTTCTGAAGGATTTCTGAACTACTGTGGAGACATGGTGGTCAAATGATAAGGAATTATCAACATCTCATCAAGGCCGGTACCTGTTCTTTCAAATATTAAAGTTAGTTTACATACTCAACTTGCTGGATGGTTGACATAATGGTTAAGCTATTTGCCTTACAAACACAAGATGCAGGATTTGATTCTTGCATGGGGTAATTAGCTAGGCTTAAAATAACCCACAAGAGTAGTTAGCTTAGTACTAATCTATTAACCTATGTGTGCCTAGATCCCTTTCAACTCTGGCTGAGTGGAGGGCTGCACAACCTCTATGGTATGCAAAAAAGCTTTGTTTAACAAAAAGAAGTATCCCATATTTTCTCACATTTAATTTGAGAGTATTATCCTTGCACCAACTGATAACTTGGTTTAACCAATGTTAGAGTAATTGTGAGTCAGTGGAAGATATAATAACAGTACCCAATTTACAGTCACCTGAAAACTTAGATAACAATAGGCTAGGAGTGCTGGCCAGAAGGTCTGCTATACAAATGCCTTACACTAGACAGCCTAACACTGAGCCCTGTGGTACACCACTGAGAATGGTTTTGCTTTCAGAAGTGGCACCTGTGATTCTAACCACATGGGTTCTGTAAGACAACCAGTTAGCTCCCCCCTGAACAACATAATAATGTATATTCATGTTAAGGCCTTGACCATGTCCAGGTATGCTGTATACACTGTATAACCACTATCCATTGCTTAGGTTCCTTTTCAAAGAAATTAACAAGGTTAAAGAGGCAGAACCTTCCTTTGGCAAAGCCAAATTGGTGAGGGTCCAATGTTAAGGGATTTTTAATGTTCATATTAATGAGATCTGAGATAATACGGTCCATAAATTTACATATGAGGCTAGTGAAATGACTAGATCTGTAGTTATCAGTGTCCATAGTTTAGCCTCTCTTGTGCAATGACATTTCAGTGGCTGTTTTCCAGGCATCAGGAATGTAAACAGTCCAGAGGCTTAAATTAAAGAGGTTAAGTAGGAGTTCAGTTAGGCCTTGTTTGGCACTGTAAGTCAAGTAACCGAGTATATTATCAGTTCCTATGGATCAGATTTTCTTTGCTTTTGAGAAGGCTGAGATAACTTATTCCATAGTAATTAAGGGGAGGTGTCTGGGAATATGGAATTTATGTAATAGCTTTAAGTGTGGGTGGATTAAAATTTGCACTCATTTTTTTTAACTAGGATATTAGCTGCTTCCTTTCAATCAGATTGCGTAGTATTATTGTGGACTAGCTCCAGACACTGCTGGGTGATACTTCTTAACTTCAGATATAGTTAAAGAAAAGTTGTAGTTATTTTTGGTTTTAGTTGCTGTTTTAATTTCCTACTACGCTTTGCATTTCCTAATGGTTCCCTTAATTTCTTTACTCGTTTGCTTAACTGCATTCTCAAGGTTGGTTGAATGACACCTGTTATAGGCATTAAGCAATTTCTTTCCTTTGTTATAAAATTTATTTATATGGCTATTCCACCATAGGAGGTTATTTTTAAATGTCTCATTATATTTGGTGCACATTGGAACTAGCTTATCAACACAACATGTATATTATATTTAAATATATAAGTGATAGTAGAAGAAAGCAGAGGCATATGCAGCAGATTTAGCAATAGGATCCACTGGAGAAGGATTACAGCAAACTTAATTTTGGTCATCAAGTAAATGAAGGTTTACTTTTGAAAATTCCCTAAACACAGGGGTATTTACAAGGGAAGTACCACTGGTTTTAAAGGAAAAAGTCACCAATTTATGGCCTGACTTAAAGTAGGATGATATATATGCGATGTGCAAGAATTGGCCATATTTGTGAGGACTAGGTCAAGGATATTGGGGCCCTATTAGGATGGTTAACTATTTATAAAAAAGAGTTAGTATTCATAATGTGAAGGAAATGTTGGGCAGGCTGACCACTGGCAGTGTATGTCAGACAGTTTATTGATGGATAGGTGAAGTCGCCCAGTAAATAAATGTTGGATTTAAGGGGATTTGAGTTAATATGTTAAGATAGCTACCATGCTGAGAACGGAACAGAGAAGGTATTCTATAACTGGCTACGACCAGCCCTCTACCTAGTATCTCTAGAGAACAGGTCATCTCTGCACTAGCCAAGGCCAAATACATGGCCTCAATGGGACCAGATAATATCCCATGTTGTTTACTAAACAATCTAATAAAACAAGACCTAGTGGACCGTCTTGGCAATTTCTTTAATCATAGCTTTAGAACTAGCTATGTTTTTGCAGAATGGAGAACAGCAACTGCAATCCCCCTGCTCAAAGGGGGGGGGGCATGAATTGACTCTGGGAATTACAGACTTATAAGTCTAACCAGCCTCATCTGCAAGGCCATGGAAAGAATTATTATGGATCTTATCAACAAGGACATAGGCAACCTCCAAACGCTGGACCCAACTCAGTTTGATTTCATTAAGGGTAGATCATCCTTATTAAACCTGGTGAACTTCTTTGAGAAAGTTACCAAAGCCATGGATGAAGGTAAGACAGTGCACACTGCGTATCTTGACCTTGCCAGGGCTTTTGACACAATTTCCCACTCTAGCATCATTGAGAAACTCTGCTAGATAGGGATTAACCCTTGCGTTACTAGATGGGTAACCAATTGGCTTACCGACAAAACATACTCTGTCAAAATTGGTGACTCCACCTCCAGCAGTAGACCCATCACCAGTGGAGTTCCACACGGGTTTGTGCTGGGCCCCCTTACTGTTTGGTATCTATTTCTCAGAAGTCTAGGTCAAAGCAGATGGCCTTTGGCTCACCAGGTTTGCTGATGATTGCAAACTGGGAGCAATGATTGAGTCACCCAGTGATGTCAACATATTGCAAGAAGACAAGAGAGATCATCTTCACAGCAGCAACAAACTTAATAAAACAAAGCAGAACAAAGGATAAGTGCTTTCACTCCAAAACCTGACACTTCATCATATCAATTATATGAAATACACATCTGCAATAAATAGTAAAACAATTATCACAAACCTAAATTGCATCCAATAAATATAATTTCCTAAGGTCGCGTGATCTTATAACAGGCTTCAATGGTACACAGCCATATTGAGCCCTTTACCTATAGTAGCTTGAAGCTTCGTTATCCATTTGATTTCAGTACATTCAGTCTTATTACGAATATCACCCCATCTTGCACCATCTTTGCACAATTTCAAAGCAGAAAACTTAAATGAACGTGAAGAGTCTGTAGAAGAAACATGTCTACTAAGTGCATTCTTATTATCTTGCCTACTTATGTCATATAAATGTTCTCATATATGGTTAATTGTGTATTTGTACTAAGACTGAATGTGCTGAAATCAAATGGATACTGGAGCTTCAAGCTACTATAGGTAAAGGGCTCAATGATTGTGTACCATTGAAGCCTGTTTTAAGATCACGTGGCCTTAAGAAATTATTTTTATTGGATGTAATTTAGGTTTGTGATAATTGTTTTATTATTTATTGCAGATGTGTATTTTATGTAATTGATCTGATGAAGCGCCAGGTTTTGGTGTGAAAGCGCTTATCCTTTGTTCTGCTTTGTTTTATTAAAAGTTTGTTGCTGCTGTGAAGCTGGTCTCTCTCTTGCCTTTGATATTTAGTTTTGTGTGTAGTACCAGTTGCTTCTGTTACCTTTGATTTTTCTGGATATTACAAGAAGGGCTAACACAAGCAAATGATTGATGTCAAAGCCATGGTCTAAAACTAAATGCAAAAAAAAAAAACATTATTATTCCCTTCAGCAAAATGTAATCCCCTACAAATTACAATTTTGACAGCACCCCCGCTGAGTTCCAACCCAGTGGTGTGACACTTGGGAACACAGGTCGACAACAATCTGGACTTTGACCACCAAGTTTCCACAGTGGTATGAAAGGCCTTCTGTGTAGCACACCTCATAAGCAAAGGAATAGCATCCAGGTCAAGGGATGTTATAACTCCACTATACTCGACTCTCATCAGACCACTAATCGAGTATAATGCACCCTTTTGCATGTACCTCATCAGACACCTGCAGTAGCTGGAGAGACCTCAGAGGTTTCTCACTAAGAAAATACAGGGACTCCAAACGATGATCTACATGGACAGGCTGAAAGCCCTGTCACTTTACTCTGTATCTTATAAGCTTCTGAGAGGTGACTTGTACCTGGCCTATATGGTATCTCCAACGTTGCCCTAATGGAAATGCTGCACATCTGCAAGTCCAATGGCACAAGAGTCACTTGCTCTAGGGATTTCAACCTAACTTGCGACATTAATAGAACATGCTGGAGAGACAGATATGTCTTCCAGAGACTGCTGCTTCTCTAGAATAGACTACTTATTCATGTAAAACAGAGCTCCTTACTGACTCTATTCAAATGCAGCCTAGGTAATTGGATGGGAGATGGCAAATTTGACCCTGAGTTGGCACCCATGTACCTCATGGACAGGCTTAGCCAGTGTTGATCACAGACCCACTCTGTTCATACATTCGTTCTGCGAACTACCCAAAAAGAACAAATAGGGATACTTGGGATTAACATGGCTAGGCTTGTAAAGGCTCTAGGGCTGCTAGCCTATTAACCTCATATGAACTTATGAAGTGATACTTAATCTTGTTTATGGTTATTTGGACATCGAGAAATTCAAATGTGGTGTCCTGAGCAATCTGAGGTGATGCTATCCTCGATAAATGCTGATAAAGTAATTTAAATTAAAAAAACTGCTCAAGGCTGGTAAATACGAAACCACAGACTAGCGTAACTTCCACTTTATTCAAAGCTTTTGTAAAAAACTTCTTTATAACCTAAAAGTTGAATAAAGTGGAAGTTACACTAGTCTGTGGTTTCGTATTTTCCAGCCTTGAGCAGTTTTTTTGATTTATTTTTTGTCCAGCTGCTTTGTCGACTTTTTGTTTTTTGTTGACACAGTAATTTCTCAGTTAACCGGAACTCAAGCAACCGGAACTCTCAAACAACCGGAAAAACAAAAATCAAGGAAATACAGTACAGTATGAACAATTCAGTTCAAATTTCATGTGTTGCACTTTCTGTTTTCCGTTCAGCCAGGCTTTTAATTACTGTACTTCAATATTAAAATCAAATCAATACAGTGTTTATGGTATGGTATGGTATGGTATAGTATAGGGTGCAGTATTAGTCAGACTTATTTTTAATACTAACTGTCAAGCAACCAGAAACTACAGTTATCTGGCATCTACCAATCCCCATGGGTGCTGGTTAACTGAGAGTTTACTGTACTCCCTCACAATTACCACTTGGTCTGAAGACATGAAAGGCACTATATCCATGAAGAGAGATAATACATTCATTGCTCTGAAACAATGTCTCTGTAAACTGCACTTATATGAATGTTTTCAAATTATAAGGCTGCCTAAAGTTCTAGAATTTTCTGTTAAGACTCCTGAAATGTGTAGAGCCACATTAATGTGTTTCAAATTAGAATTTACTGGGTTGGAATATCCACCAAATGGGCTCTGCCTTAAAAGGCACTATGGGGATAGCAAAGGCTTTATCTAGAATGCAAAAGTCTTGTTAAAAGTGATGCAGACTATCCCTAGAAAAGCCGGAAGTCTTGTTTTTTTTTTCAAATAACATTTTATTATTTTCACATAAGAGGTAATAAGCATACATAAAATCAAACATGACTTTTGGAAGGAACAAATACAAGACAAAGTAATTACATAATCAAAAGATAAGCCCATTAGTAATTAATACCTCTCATAAAGTTAAGAAAAAAGGAAACATTCAAAAGATATTCTCCCAGATTCACTAATCCTCCGTGTAAGACTTAGTAAGTCTTACACGGAGGCTGCAGTTGAACGGTTTGACGTCAGCGTGCCATGAATATTCATGAGGGCACGCTGACTCAACCGTAACTCTTACACGGACTGAGTAGGAAAGCAGGGGGTGTGTCCGACTGCTGAGCAGTCTAAATGTGCACACCCCTGCAAGGTTTTAAAAGGCATAATGTCAACTCACAAGAGCGAGTTTGCTCAAATGTACTTGCACCCAACACCACACTCCCTGACACTGTAAGCCCCCATCACACTTATATAAAGTAAATAATTATATATATTTTTTTAAATCCACGATATAGCTGCCCATATTTGCACGTGTGTGCGCGGGTGTGCCCATTGCTTAGCTAGAGTTAGCAATTCAGACATGGAAGATCGTAAGAAAGAATGTTTATGCAAATCATGCCAAATTGCAATAGCATAATGGCAGAGCGTGTGCACAAAGAGAAGGCATTCACGGTTCGAGTCCCACCACTCCCCTTCTTATTTATGTTTTAAATCAGTATTTGAAATAATACCAGACATGTATGATTAAAATTTTATTAAAAGCAGTGACATGGCCAATGTATCAGTGAACAAAATATATATTTTTAAAGGACCCAGATATATAATAGCCTGCTGCTAAGCAACCCTTTACACAGCTAAACACAGGTGCCCATATTTTAATAGTGCTTTACCCAGCTAAACAGAGGTGCCCATAGTTTAATAGCGCTTTACCCAGCTAAATAGAGTTGCCCATAGTTTAATAGCGCTTCACCCAGCTAAACAGAGTTGCCCATAGTGTAATAGCACTTTACCCAGTGCAATAGAGTTGCCCAAAGTTTAAAAGCGCTTTACCCAGCGCAATGTGTTTGCGTGGAGGTGCGTGCCGCACCAACCAGGGCACCGTAGGGCACCAGGGAACAACGTAGAGCTAAGTTGCTTAAACGCAGCCACACCTCCTAGCCTGTCTAGACAGTATTAAAATAAAAGAATAACAAGGTTCGAATCCAGGACCCTTTGCATCATAATCAAAGTACAGAACCACTAAGCCATGACAACATAGGGGAAGTTGCCACTATTAACATTCATAAACTTATGAATGGTAGTTTAACCATTACTAAGCAGGTCTGCAGTCAGCTGAGAATTTTACAAAATGGCCAATCACAAAAAAGTGTGGGAAATGCAACATATTTAAGCCCCATAGGCGGGAATACTTGCCATAACTGATTGTAGCTCACATTTGCAGTCTGAATAGCAGGTGCAGGAGAGAGTTCACGCTTCCGAGTGCAATGTTGGGGCATCGAGGAATCCAAATACATGGTTTGGCTCCTTGTCCACCGTCATGAGACAAGACTCCTGCAGGGCCAGTTCCAAGGGATGGAGTATATGGCAGAGGCTTGGAACCAGTTAGCTTGTGTCCTCACCAGTGCCACAGGCGATCCTCGGACTGGTGAGCAGGTCCATCACCACCATGCAGACCTGAAGAGATGAAAGCAGGACCACCTGAACTAGTGGATACAGGAGGCCTGTGGGATGCAGAATGCCCCACAACTGAGTATGTAGCCATGGAATGCAGTATGTAAAAATTGATAATGGAGTATGTATAATGGATAGGTATGTCTCAATATCCCTTCATTTACTTTACAGCTGCAGGTGACCATGTTATGAATCAGCAAGTCTATGCTGATAGGCTGCTAAGGCTGCACCACCAGGCAGGTTAGTGATTATTCTGCATGTATTGTTATATAAAATATGGGAGAGAGCATGAAAGAAAGTGTTGTAGTCCAATAAAACAGCCATAGAATTGCCTGAATAAGTCCTCTGCATGCACTGTCAGATAAAAATGTCAGAGAGGCAGAAAAAGAGTGTAGTAACCCATTAAGAAAGGTAACATATATCTGGAATAATATCTCTGCAGGCACTGTCATATAACATAAGTGAGTGAGCCTGAAAAAATATTGTTGTATCCTACTAATAAAGGTATAATATGTCTTGAACATGTCTGCCATAAACACCGTTAAAACAAATAAAGGAGTGAGCCTGTGGAAAAGTATGAAATGTCATTAATAAAGGTCTAAAACCCAGAGTGTGTCTGTGTCACAGAGTCTGAAATGTTGTTGTACCCTTGCATTATACAAACAGTACTGTTTGAAAATGTGCTGGCAACCCAGAGTTATGCAGTCCATATAAAGTGGGTGATGGAAGTGCTAGTAGCTGTGAAACATATATACAGTCCACAATAGTCAGTTACTGGCTGGCATGAATAAGTAAACCTGGCACACGTGTAGCATGTAATTATTCACCAGAAATGTGAGCGTGTGTCAAGAAATGCAGGGTTCTGTACAAATCGAAGTGAAAATGTCATGTGAAAACATCCCAGATATGTAGATAAAGAAATATAAATGCAAACAAGAAATATGTAGCAGTAACATCTGCAACCTGGGCAGTTAGTATGTCAGATATAGGTCAGGCATATATTGAACTAGCCAAACCCATGACACAACCTAATGTATGGTGGCAAGTGTAATAATATAGGTAGGGGATATACACTTGCAGTCACTGGGAATGTAGTATAGACTAAAAGGCCATTATAAGATGTTAACCGAGGTTTTTTCTACACCCTACCATATGTGCATAAACCATGCAATTCCACACCTCAATGGGTATGTGTAATCTTAAATATTTGTTGGGACATATGTCCTATTGTTTTATAAATATTTGCATTGATGTTGATGCATGTGCCCTGTTCAAACACCACGTTCATGATGGCCTGTTGCTACCAAACATCCCTACATGCTGTTGGAATATCCACTGTCGTTCAATATATGCATGTTTTTTATTTATTTTTATTTTATTTTACATTTGTTGACCGGGCTAGTCTAGCTGGATATATTTCCATTTTCAGTAGAGGCCCGAGGAGAAAAGCTCCACAGAAGTAAAAAAATCTATACATACATAAAAATCAACATACATAACAATAAGCCATTAGAAAACAGGTTAGTAAAAAACAGCAAAAATCTTCAAAACTCTTCTAATAAGTTAGTATAACATTAATTAATTACTACCACACACAGAGAAATTCCAAATAACATCATACAGGAAATAAAAATACTTGGAGATAAAGATACAAAGATAATAAGTAATGAAAGTGGAACAATAAGAGTGGGGTAGGGAAAATAAAGGATTAGAGGCGAAGAAAGCAGGTTAAGAAAGTTAACAGGAAAAGAAGCAGGGAGAGGATGAAAGGGGAGAAGAGAAAAGCTTAGTGGAGAATAGAGTGAAACAAGAGTAAGAGAGATAGTTTAAGATAAGTAGTAATAGTGGAAAGTGAATCAGGTTTACAACAGGAACAAAGCCAGTGATTTTGGAAGTGTCGTTTAATGTTTTGTTTGAAAAGAGGCAGAGAGGAAATCATTGTTATGTTAGTAGGTAACAAATTCCATTTTGTACCTACAGAATTGGTGAATAGGGAGTTACCAGCAGTGTTATTAGATTTTATAGAAGTAGTCAAGAGTTTACTCGAAGAGCGGAGAGAGTTTAGATTGTTATAGGGGATTATGAGTTGGGAGAGTACAGGAGTGTTTTTTGGTTGGTACAGTATTTTATGGGCCAGAATGAGTTGATGGATAGCGAGATAGTTTTGAATTTCAAGCCAGCCTAGTTGTTTCAGGTTAAGACAATGATGGGTTCTGTAGGGGTTACCAGTAGCGGAAAGCAATGCTATTGTAGCAGGTAGCTAATTTGTTAAGGTTGTTTTCTTGAGGTTGGTAAAGATGGGTGAGGCATAAAGAAGAGTAGAGATAAGATGGGAGTGAGCGATCCTAGTTCTAGTAGCTGGTGTAAGAAATGGTCTAATTCGATACAAGGATCCTATTTTTCTGTTGACTAGTTTTATAGAGTTGTTAATATGTTGGTCAAAAGAGATTATTATCAATGGTAATACCTAACAGTTTAGTTGTAGAGTCAGGTGAGATGAAAGTAGCACTGTTAGAGGAGATATTAAAGTTTAAGGGGGAGGTCCTGGAAGTGAGGTAAAGAGAAGAAGTTTAGTTTTTTTAGCATTTAGTAAGAGGAGACGACTGGAGAACCATGTTTCCACGGTATTAAAGACATTTTGGGTAAGAGAGATCAGTTCTGAAGTGGAAGATGCTGAGCAGATGAGTGTAGAATCATCAGCATATTGAATGCATGTAGCTTGAGGGATTATTGTTTGAAGATCATTAATGAAGAGGGAAAAGAGAAGTGGGCCAAGGATAGAGCCTTGAGGAACTCCGATGGAAACAGGCAAGAAAGAGGAAATGTGGTTATCCCATAGAACTACCTGTTTTCTATTTGTGAGATAGGAATTAAACCATGTAATGGCTGAGGAATCAAAAGAGAGAGATTCAAGAGTCTTAAGTAATAAAGTGTGGTTGACCATATCAAATGCTTTAGAGAGGTCAATGAAGAGGGCAGAAGAGAGTAAGTTGTTGTTACGATTCTGATTAATAGTGTCTACAAAGGAAAGCAAGGCAGTAGTAGCACTGTGATGTGGTCTAAAACCATGTTGACAGTCTGCTATAATATTGTGAAGAGAGAGATATTGTACAAGTTGATGATGAATACATTTTTCCAGAATTTTTGCCAAGGGTGAGAGGAGAGCAATAGGTCTATAATTAGAATAGTCAGTGGAATTTCCACCTTTATGAAGTGGGATGATATGAGAGGCCTTCCAGATATCAGGGATGATTTCTTCTTTGATGGTCCTATTTATGAGAATAGATATAGGATATGCGATGACCTTGGCAGCCTTTTGAAGAAATAGTGAAGGGAGCTTGTCAGCAGAGGGGGTGCAAGGTTTTAGTTTGAGAAGAAGTCTATAAATGTAAGTTGTAGAGATAGGTTGTAGAGAGAATTTAAAGGAGGAGTTAGTTATGTTACTTGGTAGGCAGAAGTTGTTGGCATTTAGCTGTTTAGCTAGAGCTTGTATAGTTTCAGTGAAGAAAGAGTTAAAAGCATCTGCAGTTTGTTGAGGGGAGTCAGGGTCAGCATTAATTGGGGAAGGTGTTTTAGAGGTTCCTGGGGAGAGGAGCTTATTGACTGAGGACCAGAAGAGTTTAGAATTATTAAGATGATTTTGCTGTAGTTCAAGGTAGAATTTCTTTTTGTCAGATATTACTGCCTTTTTAGTTAAATTTCTAAGCTGACGGAAGTGTAGAAAGTCAGGGTTATTTCTGTGGGATCTCCATGAGGCCCAGACTTTATTTCTAGTAAGAATAAGTTTTTTTGTTTCATGGGAGAGCCAAGGGGCTGAATTAGATTTAATTCTAATACTACGTTCAGGAGCATATTTATCAAGAATAGATAAAAAAGTTGTATTAAAGTAGATTACTGCATTTTCAAGAGGAAGCATTTTTAAGGGGTTCCAGTTACATAAACCAAGTTCCGTCTGAAACAGGTCGGGATTAAAATTTTTTATGGTGCGTACTTTCCTTGTAATGTGGGGGATAGTACAATCAGTCTTTTCCCTAGTTATGAAAGTTAAAGAGTGATCACTAACATCATCAGGCAGGGTTCCTGTTTTGTAGTTATGTTCGACTCTGTTTATAAGTATCCAGTCTAGGATGCTTTCTCTATTACTATGTTTATTTCACCTAGTTGTAGAAGTAATAGTTTGGGTAAAACTATGAAGGCTGATATGAGATGAAGGGTTTTCAGCATTAATGCTATTCCAGTCTATGTTAAGGTCGCCTAGTATAATGGTTTCTTGTGGATAAGTAGCCGATACCCAACTGAGATAATTCTCAAGGATAGGTATGTTGTTACCAGGAGGCAGGTACATGCAGATGATATAAAGGGATTTTTTGGAATTTAATTGAAGTTTAGCAATGATTACTTCTATTTTGTTATCTTGAGTTGGAGAGTCTGGAAGGGTAGTGATATTCAGATGATTCTTAAAAAGGATAGCAACACCACCACCTTTGCGGTTGGGACGGTCGAGTCTTACTATATTATAGCCCTGGGGAATAATTTCAGTGTCTTTAGTAGTAGGTTTTAGCCAGGTTTCTGAGAGGCAGAGAATATCAAATGATTGAGTATGTAGGAGGGCATGCAGGTATGGTACTTTATTGTTTATGCTTTGGATATTAAGATGGCCTATTAAGAAGGTGTTATTAAGTTTAGGTATAGACACTAGGGGAGAAGGGGAAGTAGGACCAGGGTTAGGGTGGATGTCTCCATCTAGGAGGAAGGGATTAGTAGGTTTGTTTAAGAGGTTAATCTTTAGAAGGGTTTGTATTTTAGTTTTGTTCTCAGAATGCACTGCATAGTTAAGGTGTGAGAGTCTATGGAATTTAGGTAAATGATAATTAGGGGTAGAAGAAGTATTTGGGTATGGGATAAGTGGAAGGAGAAATGTTGTTGTGTGTTTGCTAGGGTGGCAGTGTTGGACATAAAGTGGTTTTTCATAGTAGGACAGGAGGTACATTGAGCATAGGGTGGAAAGAAGTAGAAGTGAGAATAAGAGCTGGGTAGTCTGGTAGGAAGCGATAGTAAGAGGAGTAGGAGTATAATAGACAGATATGAGAAAGTATGAGTGGAGAAAGTAGAGAGGGTTATATTACTGAAGAGGTTAGAATTAGAACCAGGAGAAGCAAAGAGGGGACAGGAATAAAACAGAAAGAGGAGTTAAATAAGGGGAGATTGAAATGGGAGGGGGAAGTGAAAGGACATAAGAAAGGAGAGTATAGAAATGAGTGGGAGTGTAAGGTGGAGAAAGGGTATTGGGTAGGGGGTGGAACGAGAAGGATCGGAGGGCTAGGATAGAGGGTGTATCTAGAGAGCTATAAGATAAGGACGGGCGAACGGAGCGGGCAGAAACAACTGAAGGTGGGCTAGGAAGGAGACAATCAGAAATGCAGGTAAGTTTGATGGGAATAGAAAGTATAATCAAGGAAGAGGTAAGAGAGAAGTCAATAAGGCACCAGTGGGATGAATAAAGTTATGTAAAACATACAGTAGGAGAGAAGGAAGAAATAGGTAATAGTGTAGCAGGTAAGGATTAGGCAGGTTACAGCAGTAGAAAACGAAAAACTACAGTTAGCAGGGAGCTAGATAGACAGCAAGGTAAATACAGAGACTAAGGGAGATCAGAAGACCAAAACCCTAACCTTGCAGACTAAAAGGGGATAATCAGAGGCAGTAGGAGCAGCAGAGAAGTAATCAGTGAGAGGAGACTGCCATCTACTGGATAGTGTAGGTAGTTGAAATGTGAAAGGGGGAGCTGAAATAGGATAGCAAAGAGTTATAGGGAGTAAGAGTAGAGAAAAAAGCTAAAAAGTAAGGGGTGTGAAGGGGTAGTGGAGGTTAAGAAGAGGAGAGGTACTGGCTGCTAGGCTCTAAGACACAGGCAATTGTCTGGACTCTTTAGGTTGACCTAATAGGAGGCTATAAATCAGCAAAACAGAGCCCAGGACCTACTTTCTGTTCCTTGATTGGAGAGAATTTAGGAAACCAGCAACTTTCAATCCTGTAGGCAGGGCCAGGTTCGTCCAACACCAGTAGGAGGTAAACAGGACAGGAAACAATAGAGATTGAGCTAGAAATTTGGGGAGACAGGTAAGGCAGATAGGTAGGAAGGGAATAAAAAAAAAAAGACAGAGTTAGCATAGGTGTTCAAATCCTGGAGGTACAAGAGAAAAATAAAAACAATACAACAAAACCAGCAGAGGTAAATAGCATCAAAAAGGCAAACAGTTTAACACTAAAACCAGCTTTAGCAGATAAACATCTAAATACAATAGCAGGTAAAAAAGTATAATAACTAAAGGTAGTACGATAACAGCACTAAAAGCTAAGCAATAATATTAAGCTGAAATACTATTACAGTTAGGGCAGGAGTACTCGCAGAGCCTGTAAAGGCTCCTGAAGAGTCACGCCGAGAGTGTAGGGTTGATAACTAGATAATGTGGCGTGTTGAATGTTTGCAACGGAAAAACACCAAGTTATACAGACAGTAAGCTCCATGTGGGAGGCGCAGCTGTAGTAGCGATAAGGCTACAAAACTACAGACAGTCAGAAATAAACTATCTGTTCATTCATGTATGATTCGTAAAACATTCAAAATGTCTGGAAAAAATACATTAAAAAGCAACTATAATATTGCAGTAATGTGTTATATCATCAGCTAGAAACGCTGTAAAGTGTGTTATGCTTGCTGTTCAACTGTTGGAACCTTGGTGTGTTGGGTTAATGGGAATATTACTGCATGCTGTTACAACTAATTTGGAATGCTGTTGTTTATGTTGTAATTAAACATACCTAATCACAGAACGTATGGGAAGGCCGGTCCCAGCGGACCCACCTGTCCCTCCTCAGTTGGCGAGTGCACCTGGCACCAGCAGCGGTGCCCAGCCCGGGCTCCCCCCCTCCATTGGTCCTGTGCCACCTTTGGGTGGAAGCAATGCAGGGGATGGGGCTCGTCCCCCCCATGCAAGTGGGGCAGAGGAGGGCCACCTTTCACCCTTGCTAGGGTCCGGGCTGTGGTGTGTAGGAAGATCTAGCGTTCAGTCGCTGATCCCCTATGCCAGCTCGAGGCGAGAGTGGCGCGTCTCTCGAGTGAGCCTGCCTGTCCTACACAGCCTTCAGCACAGCCACCCAGCCGCTCCCGTAGTGGCAGTAGCAGCCCCAGCAATGCTGGGGCTGGCCTGTCCATTGACTGTCCCAGTAGACCACGTGCACGTGGCTCTGGCCAGTCCCAGCAGGGACATGGGTTCAGTCATCATACCTCTGCCTCTGATGACAGTACCCAGTCAGGGTTGGTACTCAATACTGTCTGTAGCACCCCTGCCAGGCACAGGTACTGTGTCCATGGCCGGAGACAGTGATCTGTACAGCCTAGGAGGTACAGTCTGTGGCTGTCCCACAAACTACCGTATATGGCAGCCACAAGCTGTGTGCATGCAGACACACACACATTAACCAACCAACTAGGGCTCACACATACACACACATATTACATCAACATTGGCCCATTCTGTACTGTTCTCCCACACACACACACACACACACACACACACACACACACACACACACACACACACACACACACACACATATGTCGATTGGATGGGTCAATGTCAGGCTCTGGCAAACAACATAATGCCCTGTGCATATGATGATATCTTTGTCACCTCCTGTCATATGCATCATTGACGGAGGGACAGGCTAACATGGTGCTGATGCACAGGGTGACACTATAGCAGTATAGCAATAATAGCAAATTGTCAACAAGGAAGTGTAACGGCATCCTTGTAGGTATATCTGAGCAGACATTATGCATCAAAGCTCTGATTGTCAATGTAGCATTGTTTACACCACTGTTAGGTCTGAGTATGTATTGTCCACCCATGTGCCACTTGTCTGAAGTGTAATGTGTTGCCAGCATGTGTTAGTGAGTGGACAGTACGTGTGTGATGTGTGCAGTACAGATTAGCAAGTGTACATCTGTGAACATGTTGGGTGCGCACTGTCTGCATGTATGTGCATAGTGGACACATGGGACATGTGGCATACCCTGTCGTACACATTAACATCTCATACTATCTTTCAATGGCCAGCATGCATTCTACTACAGTTATGTACTAACATGGGTAGACGTGTGTATGACATGGGTTGACACTATGCTGTGGGTAATACCGTTAATATCTGTCAATGATTTGCAGTCTGGTAGTATACACAACCTCAACAGCATGACTATAAGCAATCATTGGATGATGTCCTGACAAATGACACACAGTAGTAGGGATCCCAGTAACAACTGGATCCTTCTGGTGCTACACTATAACACTAACCAGTGGTAATGATGGCCACCCATTCCTGGGACCACACCTGTTTGGCATATAGTCCCCTTAGGTACATGCAGACACACTAGGGATGTGTCCATCCAAATCTGGAAATGCATGGATTGGCCTACAATGCATTCCCTGGATGGGATGCATATCCTACACAAGGGTATCATACAGACAGATACCTGTTGTCTGATACATGCTGTATAGCAGTAAGCCAACTATGGCATAGTCATCCTCATGTACTATACATACTATCCCGTCAGTACCACACAGGTGGTAGCCCTCAACATGTATGTTGGATACCAATGTGTACATACAGCCTCATGTTATGTCATGTGTCCCTTGGTATCCACATATCCATAGGTGTTGTGGAGTCCCAAGGTATATCACATAAGACATTAGAGGCCTGAATGCATATCCACAAGGCATTTGTACACCTATAAAGACTGTCCATTCTTGGCATTCTTTGTTGTGTATGACCATGTCTGACATATACCCCAGGCATATACCCTCACTCACACTACTCTTAAGTAACTGTCATGGGTGTGTGTGCCACAGATGACCTTGGCCACAGAACACGACAGTGGACGGCCTTGTCACATACATACATATGTGACCTATGATCTGAGAAGCAGCGGCACAGCCTGTCAATGGAAACAAATGTATTCATGTAGTATGCAGGCTTCACATCTATGTACTGATTGAGGGGATGTGCACACATATATATTTGCCACGCAGATACCTGATGTGTGCAATGCACTTACTGTTGCAATCATACTATGTCATACTACAGTAAAAGCAAAACCCACACCGCACTGACACACACGGAGTCAGCATTTGCAAGATTCAAACTCCTACCTAGCTATGTTATGATACTACAGGGAGATGCATTAACACAGCGTGCTATTTGCTTTACTGGCTGGTATCCCTTCTCCTGCTGTATTTGTAGGATGGTGACATCATCAGACTTTCCAAAGAGGAATGTACCTCTTTTATTGAGTTTTCCCAGTCTCCAATAAGGGGACACCTCTCAAAGGAAACTGCACACATACACACACCCCCACACACACTGTTTGCAGGATTCAAACCCCTACCTAGCTATGTTATGATACTAGAGAGTAATGCATTAACACGGCGCGCTATCTGCTTTATTGGGTGGCTTGTCTTCTCCGGCTGTATTTGTAGGATGGTGACATCATCAGTCTTTCCAAAGAGGAATGTGCCTCTTTTAGTGTGTTTTCCCAGTCTCGAAAAAGGGCACTCTTTTCAAAGACAATTGTGCACACACACTCACTGCTTGCAGGATTCAAACCCCTATCTAACTATGTCATAATACTACAGGGAAACAGATTAACATGGCACGCTATATTTGCTTTACTGGCTGGTGTCCCTTCTACTGTTGTATTTATAGGATGGTGACATCATCAGACTTTCCAAAGAGGAATGTACCTCTTTTAGTGAGTTTTCCTATTCTCCAAAAAGGAGACACCTCTCAAAGGAAACTACACGCATACACACACACCCCCACACACATACACACTCACTGTTTGCAGGATTCAAACCCTTACCTAACTATGTTATGATACTAGAGAGAAACACATTAATACGGTACACTGTTTGCTTTATTGGCTGGCTTCTCTTCTCCTGCTGTATTTGTAGGATGGTGACATCATCAGACTTTCCAAAGAGGAATGTACCACTTTTAGTGAGTTTTCCCAGTCTCCAAAAAGTGGGCACCTCTCAAAGGAAACTGCACACATGCACACCCCCCCACACACACACACACTCACTCACTGCTTGCAGCATTCAAACTCCTACCTAACTATGTTATGATACTAGAGAGAGAGAGAGACGCATTAACATGGCACGCTATTTGCTTTACTGGCTGGTTTTGCTTCTCCTGCTGTATTTATAGGATGGTGACATCATCAGACTGGACATGGTGATGTGTGTACACTTTGTTTTATGCCATTCCAGGAATGGTCCATGTGGGTCAGCAGGTGTCAACAGCTTGAACAAGACCTCAGAATCCTTACCTTGTGTGATCTATCTGTGGACACAGTGACATTCCGTCATATGTCAACACATATTTATGCACAGCTTGTTGGTTTTGTGGATATTACATGTGTCTGGGATGTTGATTAAGGGCTATTCAAAGTCTATGTGACACATGTTTAGATGTGTTCATTGATGTATGTCCTGGGTGGCTGCCTTGCAAACAGTCTAGCATTTTGGGAACCATGATCCACACATGAACATACCACACTTGATAGAGTTGTGTGTATGCCAGCTTCCAATAGCTCTGTTTATGACTGCAGCCATGATGGACTCCATGACCTTGCAGATCAGACTTCATAGGCGTACTGGACTTGACTTCCCATGGTGTGTTGTGTACCAACACTTGTGGGGAGTGCCATATGTAGCCGTGACACATTCAATGGTTCCACATCCTGTGTAGGGGGTGAGGCTCAGCTGACTGTTCAGGTGCATAATCTGTTTGTTCTGTAGTCTGTGCATGACACATATTGGGAATCAATGTATTCCACTTGCTGCCATGCTTTTGGCAGTGGGGGTAGCTACTCATCCATTCTACATGTGATATCTCCTGGTATGATGATATGGACTATTGTCAGTGGGAGGTGGGTATGTACATATGGGCCTGTCTGTCATGATGTCAGCATTGTCACTCGGGTACAGTTGGCCCTAACTCAGGACATATATGGGTGTACATTGCTATTTATGACATAGCTGAAGGAGGTGTCATGATTCAGTCTGGACTCCTTCTCAGCTACTCTTTACAAAACACCAATGAACATGAGCACTAATCCCTGTTATACTCTTTTAAACACTTAACACCCTACAGATCCTTTGTGATCAGGCTACAGAGTATGTCATGATAATATCCTGGCATGTCCAGGGGTCGGTTCTGTGTGTACTCTTCAGTCCAGCTGGTGAATATTGTGATATTGACACAATGTCACATTTGCCTCATGTACACAGACAACCCTCTCCTCCTCCCGACAAACTCAGATATATGTGTGAGATGCACCTATATAGACATACAGGGTGCTGAACTCTCTCGACCCACGACTGGCACAGTCTATCAGGTGTTGAAGGTAACCACACACACCACATATCAGTCTCACATATCCTCTAGCAACAGCACTCAATCCACATTATCACACATAGACATACTCAGATGCTGTAAATGTACTCTACCTAAGCAGCAGAGACCTCCAAAGCAGACACACACACACCTGCTACCCCACTACAATACCCACATATCACATAGTTCACAATGTCAGTGTGCCAAACAGTCACTGCCCTTCAGGATAAACAACGCACCTAATACACTTGTAATAGGCGACACTTATTGTCAGACACACTGACGTACCACTCACTAGCCCTAACAAGGGAATAGTAACTTTGGGCTGTCTGCTGGGTGCCAGGATCTGCTGCATAACACAGGCAGTCAGGTTACTCCAAAGCAAGTACAGGACCGGCACCATCATTGTCCATGCTGGTGTGTATAACCTCAGACGTTACTCCCTGGTCCACATGGCATGATACATGGAGGAACACTCTGATCATGTAGCCCAGGCCAATATGACCCTGACCTTGTCTAGCATCTTACAGCCACCAATTATGATGTCACAGTATACGGACACACATATCACATTTAACAGTGTCCTAACAAATTTGTTTAATTCATAGGGGATACAGTGTCTGTCAGCCTATGGTGACATGCTCAACATGCCACGTAGCTTTACTATGGACAGCTTGCACCTGTCATCCTTGGACTTTGGAATGCTGGCTAAGGTTCTTGCTACCACCATAGTGCCTTTTTTAAGCAGGGCTCAGAAGACAAACCCACCTCCATAGACATTACAGGTTAAATGAAACTAAGGGTAATGCTGCTCAACAACAGTTCTGTTAACCTCATATTGTGGCCACTCAGGACTCTCCTCAGTATGGAGGATAGCAATATCTGTGCACTGACAGATGCCTGGTTCAGGCTCGCTTATGCACACCAGCACTACCAGCTTATGTTTCATACCATGCTGTCTGACAACAAGACTTGGAACAGACAACACAACTAGGGAGAGTATCCATATACATCACAGATACACACACCTCTGGGTTAGTAGCACTGCACAAAGCATCACAGACCATACATATACAACTACCATTATGCAATACTGCCTTTCAGTTTGTTGCCTGCTACAGAACACACTCCCAAACTCAGGAACCACACTCGTCTTTTGTGGGAACTATGAAGAATATGAAGGTCTCCACAAACACCATTATATTGTGTGACTTCATATACACAAATATTGACTGGGGATACTACTCAAGCCCCGACACCCTCACCCAACAGTCGTTACAATTTGTAGACTCATATGCTATGACACAAACAGTCAGCACAGCCACAAGGGGGAATACATATTGGACCTGATCATCACCAACATGGGAACTCTATGTTCCACACCAGCGATATACCCCTCATTGGTAAGGTCAGAACATACATGTATCTCACTGGACATACATATACCCTCCACACACCTATCCTGGGTAATCTTGGTGAACTTCTCATGAGCCGTCTCACTTCACTGCAGCAAGGTGGTATCCTTCAGAGACCCTGAGACAGTGGCAAATACGGCTCAGACTGCTGCATCCTTTACAGACACATTCTATGGACTCCTAGTGGACTGCATGGATTGTGCTATCCCAAATAACAACAGGACTCACTACTCCAATGGCAGAGGACCTGTGTGGTAGACCCCAGCCATTAATAAGCTGTACAACATCAGGAGGAAGCTACTACATGATAGAGCACAATCCCAGACTGGGAAGGCATCTGTGATCTGTACTAGCAGACAGCTACGATCACTCATGAACTTTTCTAAGGGCCGCTTCTACTGGACAATTGCAACAGACACGTAGGACTATCACACGGCCTTCTTCAGTTATGTCAGGAACCTCGTTGGACACTCACTGATATGCTGTGAGTTACTGCATACTGACTAACCCTACCCTGAACCCACTGGCATTGCCAACATCCTGGCAAACAGGTTCAGCGCAGATGTCTCCCACCCATCAACCCTAAGGAGCAACTATCCATCCCAACAGAGTATAACCTCCCTGGCATCACACAGTAACAGGTGAGTGCTGCCCTCCCCAAAGCGTACATCACAGTATCAATGTGACCAGACGGTGTCCCAGCCTGCATCTTACACGAGCATCATGACAGACGTAACCCTCACATTACATCACTGTTCAATATCGGAGTTACCACAGGATATGTACCCAAGGAATGGCATACAGCGACAGTAGTCCTGCTCCACAGAGTTGGTGCCACAACAGACCACACACAATATTACCCTATAAGCCTAAGTAGCCTGTTCTGCAAAGCTATGGAGTGTACTGTCATGGGACTCATACACATAGACATCAGGAACCTACGGACACTGTGTCCTCCACATTTCAGTGTTGTTGTGGGCAGATCTTGCCTCTTGAACCAGTTTGTATTCTTTAAAAGGCTAACAGGTCCATCAACATAGGGACGTCTGTCCACACAGCCTACCTGAACCTTGCAAAACCCTTCAACACAATAACCCACTGGGCCATTATGCATAGGCTTACCAGCGTCGATATGGACACATATCTCACACGTTGGATTGATACCTGGATCAGGGATAGCACCCACGTGGTCAGAATTGCAGGTGCCATGTCTGACTATACACCAGTTACATGTGGCATCCCACACGGCTCGGTCCTGGGACCTCTCTTGTTCAGTATATATTTGTCTGACGTACAGGCTACCACAGGGGGGAATATTGCTGAACATGTTTGCACTTGACTGCAAACTGGGTGCCATGATCAACTCTCCAGCTGCCACATGCATACTCAAACAGGGTCTCACAGAGATGGATGACTGGTGCCTGAGCCATGGCCTACAGCTAAATGCCATTAGTTGCATAGTCATCCCCTTTGGGAATAACAGCATGCCCACACATTACCACATAGGTAGTACTCCATTACATACGGTAGGAGTTGTTAGGGGTTTGGGGACATGACTTGTTCGTACTGTCGCCTTTGACATTCACGTTGCCAAAGTGGTTGGACACACCTTCTATGTTGGCCACCTTATCCCATATGGTTTCACATCTAGATCGAGTGAGGTCATTGTGCCCCTATACTCATCACATCCATGCTTGGTTACAATGCCACATTTGGGGTGTGCCTTACCCGACACCTGCAGCAACTGTACTGGCCACGGAAGTTCCTCACCAAGTAGATCTAGGGACTCACACAGATGCCCTGCACAGATCATATGCAGTAACTCCAGCTCTACTGAGTCACTTACCACCTACTCAGGTATGATGTGTGCCTGTTGTTTACAGATATACCCAACCCAGAATTACTGGGCATGCTCCACCTCAGGGTATCCGACTCCCTTGGAGCTACAAACTCCAGGGACATATACCTCAGCACAGATGTTAATAGGACATTGTGGAGGAACAGATTCTTATCCCAGAGGCTCCACTCACTCCAGAATGTAATCCCAGTTTCACATAGGCCGAGCCACCCACTGACCACCTACTGGAGACATCTTGATTACTTTATGGGTGATCGTATGTTTACCCCTGGGATATCTTCTGTGTCCCTGCTAGACAGAGGCACACTAGCCTAAATGTACATGGGCTATCTTGTGTGACCTACTATTCACACACACAGTGTAGTAATCTGACATGGTTGCGAATGCCAAACACACTCTGGCTAGGTTTGTACATGCCCTAGGGCAGATAGCCTAGTATCAACCTCTGAACATATGCTAATGTTCAAGATGCACAATGTTTATTGCTGATATGTTTGCAGGTCTTTATCATCTTTGCTTTACCAGTTTCTATGAACAACTTCGGTATCTGTAGAACATATTTGATTATGACAGGTTCCACTATATTATAGATGTGTCTATTGTCATATAACTGTGTGCACAGGGCAGGTTGCTGTATAGTGACAGGTTCCTGGGTTAACACATGCAACTGCCAGATATGCGTGGCCCACTGCTGTACTCAGACATGGCCTAAGTGTGTGAGCATGCCCAGTTCTGCCATTCTGTGTTTTGTTGCCTGACATTTGTCTCATTTATTCAAGTGTGTGAGCATGCCCAGTGTGACCCTTCAGTATATTGCTATCTGAGGTCCACTACATTTGTTGATGTGTGCGAACATGACCGATATTAACATTTATACTGTGTGTGTTGGAAGTCAGGTTCTGTTCTCACTGCAGGACTCACCTTTGTGTCATAACTCGACAAGGATTATGCTGTGCCAGCAGGGTTTACATGAAATACTTTGCATAGACTTATCAACATTCATTCATACAGGCTGACCACTGCAATAATGTCATGGTTTAGTGGTTCAGTACTTTGGATATAGTGCACAGTATCCTGGGTTTGAGGCCCATCACTGCTTTATATTTTCATACTGAGCAGACCAGACTGCTTAAGGGCCAGTTAAGCAAATATTAGTTTGTTGGCTTTTGTTCAGCTATGCCCTACTTAGACCAGGCTTGACTGAAATTGCTCAATATTCACCAACGTTGCTGGACGTTGCCCAATATTACTGAACATTGACCACAGTTGTGCCAGTTGGTGTGTGCGATTTTGTTTGCATATACTACATGGTGGTAAATGCTGTTTAGCACTGCTTTATATTGCTTAACACATGGCAATCATGCCTTAGGTGGTGCTGCAGGGCTGCCTATGTTGGATGCACATACTACACTCCCTGTACATGTTTGAAAGCAGGTAGTGTCAACTTAGGCATCCCTTTTACTATATGTGTGAGTCAAAGAGAGGTATCATTTCCAGAGTTCCTACTGAGCCAGTGTATGTGCTATGAGTTGCCTCTTTGCCAAGGCCAAAGCATACTGGGCATGCCTCCTTCTGTCTACTGGGGCAGGCTCAGGTTGTTCCTCCTCCAAGTCACACTCTGCCTGTGATGGCCTTGGCAATGGTGGGGGGCTGTTTGGCCCAGGCCTATGCTGGTCCTGCTGCAGCTGTTTTCGCAGGATCATATTATGTAGCATGGCACATACCATGACAATATGGGTACATGTAGTTGGTGAATACTGCAAGGCTCCACCAGATGTGTCCAGGCACCAGAACCATGACTTGAGCAGCCCAAACACATGCTCTATTACATTATGTGTTTGTGCATGTGCCTCATTATGGTGTTCCTGTTCATGTGTGTGTGCATTTCTGATGGGTGTCATCAGCCACAGCTCCAGTGCATAGCCAGCATCCCCCACTAGGTGACCATGTGGGATGTCCCCATTGGCAAATGTCTGGTACAGCTGCGTCAGATGCCAGATATGGGAATCATGGTAGCTTCCAGGGCAGCCTGCACACACATTCAGTATTATGCCCTGGGCATCACACATGACCTGGCAGTTGATGGAGGGGAAGCCCTTGTGGTTGAAGTAGAGCCTACCCCGCTCGCCGGCTGGTGCTTTGATGCGTATGTGCGTGCAGTCTATTGCAACCACTACCTCAGGGTATTCCGCTATTTGCTGGAAGAGATGCATATTGCTGGCCAATACCTCATGGGAATTGGGGAAATATACATGATCACCGACATGTGCTGACATGGCATCCAGGAACTGGTGTAGTACCCTAGATGCTGATTCCTGTGATATCCCCATCATAACACCAGTTGGTCTCTGGAAGGTACCTGTTGCTAATATTCTTAGGCCAACACATACCTTGGTTTCCACTGGGATGGGTTCCCTCTGTTGGTTCTGTGTGTGAGGTGTGGCCTGCACAGCTCAACAATTTGCTGCAGGAGGTCTCTGTCCACTCTATAGCGCTCCACTATCTTCAGCTCATGTAGCCCCTGGTAGGTTACCCTGGGCCTGTACACTCTTCTCCGTCTCCTCACTGTGGGTTGTCCAGCAGCATTTCCATTGTCACCACCCTCAGCATTTTGCATATGTCACCTTATAACAACAATGGCAGCCCCTAACATTTCTTTGTCTCAGTAAAGCTTTTTCAATTTTCACTTCTATTAGCTTACTGCAGTGTCTGTTGTCAGAAACATACTGGACTGTTATTTGCAGAGTTTTAAGTGCTAGGCTGGGCTGGGCTAGTGTACTGCCTGTGTAATTGCCTGATTCTGATTGTTTTCACGTGCTAGCTGTGCTAGTACTCCCTGGTAACTTCCTACTATTTGTTGTGCTTCCTTTTTCTTTTCAGTTTCCTCAGGGGATAGCGCCGCGCACACAAGCGCAAACATGCGCACAGCAGCTAACAAGCACGCACACATGCTTACATGGACTAAAATTGCTTATTCGGGTTAAAACACGTGCACACCAGTGCAAACGCACTTACAACTCTTTAAACAGCCTTATACATGCTTACTCCGGCTTAAACACGTGCACTCATGCTTACACGTGCGCACTCTGTCTTACTTGGGTGTAAACGTGTGCACACATGCGCATACCCGCTCAGCAAGAAATTTTGGTGTTATCCACGGCATACACCTTCCATTTCTTGCCTTTCCCTAGCCTACCTGTTGACACACCTCTTTCCATGATGTGTAAATTACAGCTGACACATGCCACTCTGCTCCAATGGGCTTCACTTCTTTCATACATACCCCCCTCGTAATGTCACCTATCTTCTACTCTGTTACTCCCCATATCCTACTCCTACACTCCACTGACTGTGCTCATTTGCTATGTAAACTTGCGATTCACTATCCTAATGCTCATTTACATAGGATTGCCTACTAATGCTTGGTTACATTTCTTAGACTAAGCTTCCCCCCCTTAGCAACCTCTACTCGGTGGCCATGTTGTCTTCAGCCTGCCATTCCCTTGCATTGTACATTAACAATTCCAATAAAATCCACATTTGTGGGTTTTAATTTTTAGTATTCTGGGTTTTAGAGCGCAGCCCGTTTGCGCGGCGCTGCGCTACGCTTAAACATCGGAAATCGGTGAAAAAAATAAAATATTTTTATTTTCATATTGCATCAGGAAACATTTCCAATGGCTGTATATTTGGCCATTGGCATGCTTCCTGCACTGGATGCAACCTTTATTTGGAGCTGTCACAGCTCCGTTTCGCTATTTGCAGAACAGTACTCAGTTGTCAACTAAGTACATTTCTGCAAATAACACTGCTTTTACTCGGACAGGTTTGGGTTTCCTGAATCGCAAATCTACCTCATTTGCATGCATTTCACCTGCAATTGAGGTAATTTGCATATCCCAGCCCTGTCCGTGTAAGACCCGTTTTAGGAGCTCTCTTATATGCCCCTACAGTCTGTTCCTGGATCGCTCGTCAGACACGATGGCTGCATGGAGTCTTACTCTACTCTAAGACTCCGTGCAAGCCTTTGTGAATCCGGCCCATTATGAAAAACATGTTAAGTACTACTATGTATATCTATACACATCTACTGCGTGTTTAGGAAAATAGAGCCAGGTATTACAGAAAAAAACTTAGATTCCTGGAGTACCAACAGTCGTAAAAAGAGAAAAATAAAACAAATGTAATAAGGAAAAATAAGTAAATTTATGATAATAATAGTATTAATGATGATAATGAAGTATGATAATGTTGTTAATGGCACTGACAATACTAATAGTAATGGATTATAAAGGTAGATAATAATGTTATTAATAATACCGTTACTGAAATGGGACCAAACAAATTATCCTAATCTTGTATGATCCTATGTTTAGGTGAATATCAACTTCTCTAATCATCCTGAATAATAGTAAAGATCATGTTCCAACATTCCTGATAATAATCTTTCTTAAAGATTTTTTGTGAAGATATGTATTTAGTTGCCAAGGTTCTGAAGTTTTTCCAGGTTAGTTTAGTATGATCCATCCAGTGTTTGGTTATATATAGTTTGATTAATAAACATATTGTGATAAGTTCATGAAATTTCAATTTAGGAAGTTTAGCATCAGTAATGTGCAGAAGTGCCATTTCCCATGATAGGGTGGATTTCTGATATCCCATCTTTTCCGATCTGACTTTAAGGGAATCCCAGAGTTTATATGTATGGTTACAAGACCAAATTATGTGTCATAGGTCAGCTTGAGGAAAGGAACAACACGAACATGCTGGGGACTTATTATGATTACATTTAAGATGCACAGTGTAAAGTAAGTATAATTATTGTTCATCAGTTGTATATAGCTTTTGAAAGGGGGAATACTTCAAAGTGGATTCTATTATGATCCTCATTTAATTCGTTATTATATTGTCTCCAATAACTGGAGAATAACAAAATACTTTGATATTTAAAAGTGGTTAATGCTTTATAAGTCATTGATAACATATTTTTCTTTTTGGACAGGTTGTTCATAATGGCTATAACCTTAGGAATGTCATTTTCATTATTAAGTTCATCTATGATTATAGTTGTAAGAAGTTCTCTGATTTGTCGTAAGATAATAGTATATTTCTGTCCCAATTTTAGTACCTCTCTGAGTTCTGATAATGATGACAGTTTTTTCATATCCGCATTAATTAAAGATATGGGCCTATAGTTGTGCAGATTGGATCTTTCTAAGTTATTTTTAGGCATGAAGATGTTTTTTGACTTATTTAAGTGATGATCAGATATACCATATACTTTTATGTAATTATACACTTTCACCAAAATTGATGATAATGTTTGATGGAATGTTTTATAAAATTCTGAAGTATTTCCATCTAAGCCTGGGGATTTTCCCTTTTTCAGTCTACCAATGGCATCAATTATTTCTTGTTGTTCGAGTGGAGCCTCTAAATGTTTTATGTGACTCTCTTTAATCTTTGGGAATGTTATTTTGCTGAGAAAGTTTGTAATCTCTTCTTGAGAGGGTTTGTGGTTATTAAAGCTATATAATTCAGTATAAACTTGGTGAAATACTTCTATTATTTGTGCATCTGTCCTGAAAACCTTATTTTGATAATGAAAAAGTGCAATCCTGGCCACTTCTTGTCTGTTTGCAATGATACTAGCTAACACTTTTGATGGTATTTGTGCCCATTCTGAGTATCTTGCTATACATCTTAGCTCGTATATGGAGTAATTATATTGATGTAACTCATATAGTTTTCTTTGAGTATTACTTATTGATTTTTCAACATCAGGGTTTGAATTAGTTTGAAGTTCTTTCTCCAACTCTGTTAATTCTTTGATTAGTTTATTTTCTTTCCATTTTGTTATCTTTTTGAAATAAGTAACTTTTTGGATAAGGACACCTCTTATCTGTGGTTTGCAAGCAGCCCACTGGATGTCATATGGGATATCTGTACTTTCCATATTCGTGTCTAGATGCATTAAAATGTTGATTATTTCACTAATTACCTCCGCTTTCAACAGTAGGTTATTATTTAATGACCAACTTCTACTTTTAATCCTATTTGTTGATCTATTTAACATATTAATTTTTAATGAGATTTTGGAGTGGTCTGAAAAATATCTTGGTTCAGTGCAACATCCCATTCTGTCAGAGACTCCGAAATAAGGAAAAAGTCTATCCTTGACCATGTATTATGACACTTGGAATGATGTATATAGGCCCTTTCTTTCCTGTCTTTCCCCAAAAGAGATAGCGTCTATTAAGCTTAAGTTGATCATAAGTTAATTCAGGGTGGTTGATGCTTGCAAATTTTGTACTTGGAGGTTACTAGTACAGTCTATTCCCGAGTCTATTACTGCATTCCAAGCTCCCCCTACTATTATTTCATGCTCAGTGAATTTATTTAGAATATTGTGAATTTCTGTGATAAAATCATGCTGCTTCTGACACGGACCATAAACGTTTAGAAAAAGTGTTTGTTTATTGTTAAAAGGGTTAATGGTTGTGAATTAACACCATGTACCCCTTTCATCTGAAAACTGTTCAATAATTGCATGTTGAAAGGACTTTTTATTTATTATTGCTACACCTTTAGATTTTGAATTATCCCCAGCTATGATTATTTCTTTAATTCATTTTTGTTTAGTGTACCTTTCTACTCTTCTTTTAACATATGTGTTTCTTGTAAGAAGCAGATATGAGCATCTGATTTGTATATTAAGCATCGTAACAAATTCTTCTTATTTTTGTCTTGCAATCCCCCCACATTCCAACAATCTAAAATCCACATCTTAACGGCTTAGTCTGTGGAGTTTAATGTTTCATTTGTATGCTGTTGGTGTATTTGGATTACCAGGCTCTCATAAAAAAAAGATTAAGTAATATGGCTATTAGTTCTAAAGGTATATGTACGTACTGAGGTATGAACTCAGCAGTAGTATACACTCTTTCAATCCCAAACCTGTGCCCATCCACCCGCCCCTCTTGTTTGAAAGAGCATAATTCTTTTTGAAATAAAATTTTATGCAACTTAAAACATTATAACAACTTTAAAGAACACTAAAAAAAAATGTTAAACATATATACAGATGAAATATCATTCCTAGATATGCTATCCCTTACCCTTCTTACAAAAATCCAATTGTCTCCTATTTATGTTATAATGAAAAAAAGAAAATAGGGTGCATTCAGCCATCATGCTCTTAGTTAATAATATAATGTCCTAACCCATCAGTAATAGACTTATCATTTCTGCTAACCGGTGTTCTGAATGTCACCAGAAGTATAGACATTAGACATGAAATTTGCAGGATAAAGCTAACCAGAACAGAAGAGCTCATTAAACTTATATAGCATCATGCCTATTACTTTACTTTATGCCCTTTTATAAAGCATTGCAACATTTTTTAACTTTGTTAAACAAAAAATACATTTAGCCTTTAATTCTTTTTTGCACAATATAAGATTAGAGGTTTCTTAAGTTCTAGCCAGCAGTTTTGTAGTCATTGAAGAGTATACTTACTTTTATGTGAGAGCTGCAAGGCATCAAATCACCCCAGTATCAAACATCAGTAGTTATCACTCAAAGATAATCAAGCCAAGACCTAGACTTTAGATTCTATACCATAATGTATTATTTTTGTGACCTGTGATAGGTAGTGGACCACAATAATATATCACTGATCAAGTTTTTTAACAGGCATCTTATTATTATTTCAGACATGTAATAAGTTTCAAAAACAACTTTTACTAATTACCTTTTAATATGATTGAGACTATTCTTTCTCATCTTTATGTTAACTTCAGACATAAAGTACCTGTGATCCGCACTAAATGTTCATCATAAGTTAGTATCTTATATGCCTTTAATTTACAGTTGTGGGTTAAGTCCTTGAAAAGATGTACTTTCTTTCACGAGTTCAGTCTGTTTCTTTTGGATGTGCTTTGTTTATACAAAGGAATTAGGTCCAAAACAGGAAGTTGCCACCAATAAACGCTTCTACTTGACAACAGAAAATTACACTTAAGTTCCTTTGCTGATCCCTTCCTGTTGGTGAGCATTTCCAGGTGCAAATAATTAAAAAGAAGCTAAAGGAAAAAAACAAGTTATAAATTGTACCTTTTAATTTCACTTAGATTTATTCAAATATCATATCTGACTTCTGGGCTGTTAACGCTCACAGTCGCTAACCTAAAAAGAATGAAAGTGACAGATTTAGTTACACGAGGGGTCAGTTAACAGGAGCTTTGCCAAAGCATTTCAAAAAAGCAGTTTTGGCTTCCTTAGGTGAGTCAGCTGTAAACTTCTCTTCATTGAATGTGAAAATCAGAGTATTGGGGTACCTCATCTGAAATTTAATGTTTTTCTTGATAAGTTCTGCACAGTAAGGTGAAAGTTTCTGACATCATTCTTTTATATCAGTTGGGAGATCCTGTGATAAAGTTATTCTGTGGCTGTTCCAAATAATTTGTTTCTGTTTTTTGGGGGCTAGAAGTAATTTTTGCACATCTTGAAAGTTCAGTAATTTTATGTATATTTGTCTACGGGAGTTTGAACTCTGTTTGGTGTGCAGCGCTCTATGTGCTCTTTCTGTAATAGGTGGACTGGCGTTCTTACCAATGTTTAGTATAAAGTGGAAGATTTGTGTGATTATTTCAGTCAGTTGACTATTGTTATAGGATTCTGGTAAGCCTCTGATTAGTATGTTATTGCATCTACTTCTTGCCTCAAGGTTTAGTACTTTTTGTTGAATGTCTTGTATTGATGCATTTTTGGTGCTTAGTTCTTCTTTTAGTAAGGCGATCTGAACTCATTGTTTTTGGTAGTTTCTTCGATATCATTCATTCTTTCCATCATTTGGTTTATCTTGTTCGTGAAGCTTAATAGCTGTTCAGCGTAGCCTTGCATATATTTCCGAAGTGGCAATAATGCTTCTTTGAGGTTGTCCATGTGGAAAGTAGCTTCTGATCTTACTTTAACGCTGGATTTACTCATATCAGTCTGTTTTTTTATTTTCTGTCTTTTAGTAAGGGTCTCTTTCTCTGGGGAGGCTATTGCAGATAATTTAGTCTTACTGGTTTGCATTTCCATAATCTCTACTTCCTTGGACATGTTTTCTAAGCAATAGCAGGCCATTGAGTTTTGTAACTATGTTGTGCCTGTTCAAGCCTATTTTTCCATGTGCTGGATGCTTTTCTGGGAACCGTCTGGATAAGTAGTAAAATTCTTCCTTAAGTAAGTGTTTAGAGCTGCTTTTTGCACCTGTTTCTAGTTAAACTGCCATTATTAGGTAAAACTTTCCTGTTTTCTTTTGTAACTTGATGATTAGAAGACCTATTATAATTTCTGGGATAGGAGCCTCATGGAGAGGGTGTTTATAGGATGACCACCATCTTGGAATCGAAAAGCCGGAACTCTTGTTAGCCATCTCATCCCAAGCATAATGGATCCCCCTAGAATGGCACCAGCATTATAGCCAGCATAAGACAGAAACTTGTGTAAGTCTTAGATATCTTAATCAAAAGGTCTCATGCCATATATGTTGTTCCTGACGTATGGCACCAGGTGCCAGGGTCTCCAATTCACAAGAGAGGCTAAACAGCAAGTCTCAGTAACTGGGCCCATTAGTCTCGCCTCTATTATTCACAAAGTAATACAGAAGGGTGTTACAGAAATGGCTCAAAATGACATTTGGGAATCTGTTGCTTCTTGATGTGGACTAATATGATGTCATGAAGGGAAGTTCCTTTCTTTTAAATCTTGAAGTTTTTTTGAAGATGTTACAACAAAACTAGGTGAATGATTTACATAAATGCTGTATACAAGGATCTTGCATAACCTAGTGATATTATTTCGCATAAACAGAATATAAACACATTCTGATAGGTCATACTCAGTGGATACATAACTCACTGGATGGAGAACTGGCTCTCATATAAAAACTGGCTACCATGTGGGACACAATCGGGGTTTGGAGGGTGGCCTAATGGTTAAGGTGTTTGCCTTACAAACACAAGGTACAGGGTTTAAATCTCACAGGGGATAACTGGCTAGGCTTAAAATGGCTCACAAGAGCAGTTAGCCTAGTACTAGCCTATGAACCTATGAACCTATGAACAGTAGGAAGTCAGTTCTGTGATCTTGCAGGAGTTACCAACAGAGTATTACAAGACTTAGTTCTTGGTTCACTGCTACTTGGTAATTTATTTTTAGACATGCACATTGACAGTATGGTATGGGTTGCTAATTTTGTTGATGAATGCAAAATTGGTAGCACCTTCTTTTCTCTTGTCCTACAGAGTACTCTAGACAATGTTCATACCTGATATATTTAAAAAACTAGTATTGTGCCCTTTGGCTAGAAAGTGGTACTAGTTTACTCCTTTGAGAGTAAAGCACTAAAACTGGACTAGGTTAATAGCCTTTGTACATTCATCAGTGATGATCTTACCTTCAATCAACACATCATTATAAGTGTATGGAAATCATAGAAGGTCGCACTTATGATGCTCAGAGGGATACTCTTCCACTCAAGGAAATTAATTATTCCTCTGCATATCTCTCTGATCTACACAACATTAAATATAATGCCCCATTCCACATTTGTGACAGATGAGTACCAGTAAGAGTGAAAGGGAAGGTCTACAAGAGGGTAGTGAGACCAGCTATGTTATACAGGTTGGAGACAGTGGCATTGACAAAAAGGCAGGAGTCAGAGCTTGATGTGGCAGAGTTAAAGATGTTAAGATTTGCACTGGGTGTGACGAGGATGAACAGGATTAGGAATAAGTATATTAGCGGGTCAGCCGAGGTTGGAAGGTTTGGAGACCAAGCCAGAGAGGCAAGATTACATTGGTTTGGACATGTGCTGAGGAGGGATGCAGAGTGTATATTGGGAAAAAGATGCTAAGGATAAAGCTGCCAGATAACAGGAAAAGAGGAAGGCCTAAGATAAGGTTTATGGATGTGGTGAGAGAGGACATGCTGGTGATTGGTGTGACAGAGCAAGATGCAGAGGACAGGAAGAAATGGAAACAGTTCTTCTGCTGTGGCGACCCCTATCGGGAGCAGCCGAAAGAAGAAGAAGAAGACAGTTTCCTAACCAAGCACTTCATTCAACTAGAAAAGGTTAAAACATTTTCTTACCAATAAGACTGATGGCCTCTGTAAAGGAAAGTGATATAATTAACAAAATGATAGCTCTGTAGGAAAAAGTTGATCTTCTGTTACCAATAGGACTTATGTTGCAAGTGTTAGAATCTTTCTCCAGGTCAGACTTTCCCAGGCTGGCTGGAATCCCCCCCCCCCCCACCGCACATCATTTATCTCTCATCTTACACAAAAAAGGTAGAAGGACAGAGTAGATGCGAACTCTGAGCTGGAGAAACTGCAGGTGGTGTATGGAGAGAGGAAATGTTGCAAGGAATAGACTTTTACTTTCAAGTCTATCATTAAGTTAGGTATATAACTTTTACATCTGATAAGAAGATGCTTATTTTCTGTATTCGATACAACAATGTCCCTAATTAATCCTGCTGGGTGGTCAGCTTCATGGGAACATATCTTGGCCAGCAGTAGCCACAAATGAGACATGGGCCTGAAACTAAATTCCAACTTCTAGTGCCTCACAAAAATGTTCGGGGAAGACCAGGCTGTGGTAGCACAAATATTCACATTTGTAGCATTACAGAAAAAAGGGAAAAGAAGTAGCCATAATCCTAGTAGAAAGAGCTTTTGGATTCACAAGTGAAACAAAGAAATGCATCCACTCATCTCAGTACATCTTTTGAGAAGGTTTCTGAGAAGGTGAAATGACAGAAACTACCCTCTGAGAAAAATGGGATAACATTTTTTTGTATCATTGAATAATAATGTTGTACATTGAGTAATAATGCTAGCATAGCTAACCATAATCGCAACAATAATTATATATCTTCAGCCCTCTTTTTGGATCTTTCCAAAGCATTCGATATGGTTGATCACCAACTTTTAATCCACACCCTGCAAACATTCTGTCTAGATACTGGGGCCCTCCAATGGTTTCAATCCTACCTGAATGGTCGACAGCAGGCTGTCCTCTGGCAGAACAAACTCTCTAACCTTCTATCTAACACCCTTGGAGTACCACAAGGCTCTATACTTGGGCCCTTGCTGTTCTCCATCTTCATTAACGACCTTTGTACTGTCATCCCAAAAGTCAGCTGTATCCAAAATGCTGATGACTCTACTCTGATTTGCTCAGCCACATCTCAAGTAGAGTTATGGTCAGCTACCCAGACCACCTTTAATACAATAGAAAACTGGCTTTCTGAACATCATCTGATACTAAGTCCCAAAAAAACTAAAATGCTGTTATTTTCACCAACACGTAGGTTTACCGCTTTAACTTTTACCATAAAATCAAATGATGGCACAATAATCTCCTACAAAACTATTAGGTGTCATCATAGACAATAATCTAAAATTTGACCTACATGTTAACCAAACTATCAAAACCATCAATAAAAAACTAGGGTCACTTTACAGAATAAAAGCCTTCCTAACCCCTCCAGCTAAAATTGCCATAACTTGCTCTCACCTTCTTTCAACCCTTCTGCATGCATCCCCTCTACTCTCGAATTTAAACAAGACTGTCCTTAACAAACTCTCAATTTGCTACAACCACATTGCCAGGTTTGCCACTGGGCTGCCTTTAAGGACACATCATTGCATCAATCTAAATCAGCTTGGTTGGCTTGAACTACCCAGCCTAATCCAGTATAACCAATTGATTATGGCCTATAAAATCGTCTATAATCCGGACAATACTCCTGCACTTAAAAAAAAATTATCATCCCTATAACAATCCTAGACTGCTTCGATCCTCTAACAAACTACTAATTCAGACTAGCAAAATTAATAACACAACTGGTGATTCTCTCTTTGCAAACTCTGTAAGTAGATCCTGGAACTCTCTTCCACCTGATATTACCTTACTTTCCACCTTAGGTCAATTTAAAACTAGACTCAAACATTTGTCACTTAACTGGCTATGTCATTGTGTCAAGCCTGCCTAACTCTCTCTAGAATGTGTAAAAATCTGTTAACCAGTTTACTGTGTAATTTAATTTAATCCTGACTTGTGCTCAGGATTAACTGTAACCTGTGGAACTTGTTTAACTTGCTTACTTATGTAATCTCTGTAAATAGTCTGTTTGTAATATGTAATGCTGGTATTATGTAATGCTGTATCTGCTTACCCTTGGAGCTTTTCTCCCCGGGCCTCCACTGAAAATGGACATGCATCCAGTCGGACTATCCCGGTCAACAAATGTAAAATAAAAAAATAAAAATAAAATAAACTGCCCCCAGTTTTGCTGAATGTCCCTGATTATGCATCTTATTTTTTCCTACCTTTCCTAAAATGTTTGATTTTCAGTAAATCACTGACGACTGTAGTGAGTCAACAATGCCGGACATTATTATTCTTCAGAATATGCATGTTAACATAAAACCTATTGTTATATTAGCTTTCAAAGTGAATTAGTATAACATTTAAAAATTGTCTCTGATTTTGGGCCTTAGCCCTTCATGTTTTTGGCTCTATAAGTGATTTTTTGAGCAAAGACATGAAAGGTACAGATCATGTTTTTGAGCTGCTATTACTAGCTATTAATGGAAATGAAGCCATGTTGTCAACTTGACAGAGTAGAGACTGTATTTGCCTGAGAGGAGAGGAAATGGGTGCATGAAAGATCAGATAAAATGGCTTTGCCAGCAGAAAAACAGTTCACATGTCAGTGAGGTAAACACCTTAACCATTATGTCAACCACTAAACCTGCAAAGGAATTTAAGTTTGTCTAGGCCAGTAAGAGTCTCTGAGAAAAACCTTGGCTTTGAGATATTTGGATTCTGAGTGAACATTATCACCAGTGGAAATGGAGATAAAGTATAAAGGAGACCAGATGGTGATCTGTAAACTCCAGCATTGCTGAGTTGATGTATCACAGTGGGGAGTCAATGAGTAGAAATTGGGACACCTTCCATTTGTTGGAGAAGCAAAGAAGTCACATACCTATTTTGTCCCAGAAGTGGAGAATGCTTCCTAATACTGAAGGACCCTGCAGTCACTCATGTGGCACCAATAAACAGCATCTGAGTCTGTCTGAAAAAGAGTCAGACTCTTCTGAGATATGATTAGCCATCACAAATTAATCTAAATTGATGACCCACTGCAACACTTTTACAGTCTCTTGAAACAGTGGGTAGAAATATGCTCCAAGTTCCTGTGGTTCAACTGGATAACAGCCACGTTGTCTAACTGAATAGGTATGTTTCTCTTACTTAAAAAGTCTTAAGAAGTGAACAATGTAATTGAAAGTGCTTTCATTTCTAGTGTATTCATAAGAAGGTGAAACTCCTGAGATGACCAGTCACCTTGACCTGTCACCCCTTTGTGGTGCCCCCATCCAAAATCAGATGCATTGCTGCTGACTGATGCCTGAAGAGTCTGTATTTAGAAAAAAACTTTCAGACTGAAGATGGATGGGAATCCGTCCATCACTGTCAATATAAATGACAAGCTTTGGAGATTTAAACTGGAGAACAAACATGGTCAAGATTCTGGAACCGCTGAAACCATTCTGTCCAGTGAATCACCCTCATTTGAAATCTGGCATGAGGGACCATAAAAACTGAGGCTACCCTAAAGTTGGTACTTTTCAGTTATTGAGGCAACACTTTAAATGTGGTTGGTGAGCTCCGAATCTAGTGTCTTTTCATGTCTTTTTGGTGTTAACATAACCAGGTTTGTGAAAAATGTAGAAGTTACATCTCCTTTTTTTAAATATTCCCATTTAATTATTTTACACATACCTGTCTAGATTAACAGCAAACATACATGGCAAGACACTGGATTTGGAGCTCAGCAACCACGTTTAAATTATATATCGGGGCAACAATTACACTGAGTGCTGTGAGATTCCTTAAACTGAAGATTGTAATTGGCTGCTAGCAAAAGTTTCACATTGTAGTCCTTCTTTCCACACTATGAGATGTGCTGTTCCTTGTTTTGGAGACAATAAGTTAAGAGATGTTTCCTAATAAAATTGACCGATACAATATGAACACTGTTTATATGACAGTGATTTAAAGCTACTAACAATATCGGTAAACTCAACGTGGCCCAACATCGGAAAAAAATGACTCTTGTAATAGGCATGTAGTTCTGTATAAAATGAAAATTCATATGGTCCGTCCTTCTAATGCTCACATTACTGATTTCCCTTACCCAAAAAAAAAGCAAAAATGAGTTATTAACATGTAAAAACCTACAGTTTGTACTTTGGCAGGTGAAATTCCCCCCGCTGTTCTTTATTCAAAAGACCAAACAAAAAGCGTCTCCACTCCACTGTACTGTGCCAGTAGTCACAGTAAGTACTTTACATGTTAATCTGATTTAAAATAATATATAAACATTGCTTTTTTTTTTATAACTAAGTCTGCTATCCACATTAAAAAGGAAGAAACTAGGTGAAGCTAAATTATCTAACTAAAGCCAGCGAGTTGAATGGAGAAGGGAGTGACAAAGGCCTGGCACGGAGGTGTGGTGTATGATAGCCAATCAGATCATGAGTTGGGAACTGCATGAACGCAATTTAAGGTAAGACATTTTAGGGGGAAATAGTTCATTTTGTGCAATTAATGTAGGGCAAATATCAGGATATTATGACAGTTAAAAAACAAAACAAAAAAAAATCTTATCCAAATTTGCTGTATTTATTTATTTTTATTATTTCTCTCTTTGTAACTTACCGGGGCAACACTTTCAACGCGATCATTCAGCAGAAATTCAATACCTTAACATGTCTGTTAACCAGGTGTGTGTAAAATTTAAAATTAATTTTTTTTAAATTATTATTAAGACAAATAATTTTTGCACATATGTGGTTAACAGACATGTTAAGGTACTAGATTTGAGCTAAACGATCTTGTTGAAAGTGTTGCCCCGATAAAGAAAAAGTACCCTAAAGTCTAAGGTTCTGAGATTTGTCTTCATTGATGCAGACTAGGCTATGAGAATATATCTTTTACTTTTTTTCACATAAACCCTCACTTCTTCCTATTTTAGCTACATCCACAGACACTAACCTTTTAAAGCCCTCTATTCCTTACATTCGAGAGAAGATACCAGGCAACCTAATGCTCTTCCTTCATAGAAACTACTTTTTTCCTACCTACCCTCTACTAGCTTTCTGTTCATTAATACATGCATAAAGACCAAAGGTAATTCAGAATGCAAACGTCAATGAATCTATATACTCTGGGATCCAGCCAGGTATCAAGGTGTTTTATGAATATCTGAAAAGAAGACTGTTGAATATGTAAATAAATCCTGTTCCACAGTTGAACCAATGACTGTGTTCAATAGTCTGCTCTTAAGAATGTTATTGACTCCTCAATATTGTTTATTAAATATGCACCTCTGGTTAATATGTTTCTATTCAACAATTGAATATTTAGTAGAGATCAATATTCTTCACTCCTGAGCTCCTAATAGGTTAAACAAAGTTTACCCCTCAAATGTCTGCAACTGATTGAAAAGGCCATCTACTAGGCCATTTGTCATCCTACCATGACTCCACAGTAGCTCTAGACATCTCTCTATCTCTGTCCCAACCACCTATCCATACTTCTTCTCTATACTTTCCACATATTGCACCAAACCTATTTAATGATGCCCCTCACCTTTACTCCAAATCTAGACTGATTAACTCCATTTCAACTCAAACCAAAACAAACTTAATAGGAAAATACTCTCCAAAAACCAACTATCAATAATTCTCCAATATACTAAAATCCTTCTAGTTGGAGACATTCACTCTAATCCTGGCCCCACATATTACAACAAACATCAAGACAATTTTCTTACACATACTACTCTAACCCCTCAATGGTCAACCCCCAATCTTGGCACTCTAACATTTGCTGCCATAAATGTTACAAGTAAAAGAAATAAAACTGCTGAATTGCATGCCTAATTTACCCAACATAAGTCTGATAGTCTCACTCTAACTGAAGACTGTCTTAAACCCAGCATAAATGACTTCAAAATGACACTTCTTCTTCTTCTTCCTTTCGGCTTTGCCCGGTTAGGGGTCGCCACAGCAGAACTCCGGTCCGCTAATGATTGGCAGTAGATTTTAATGTGCTGGCTTGCCGGGCCTAATGCACAACCTTCAACAAAGGAACACCCATTCACGCATGTCGACACACAGAAGACGCTCTAACTGGGAATTGAACGGGCAACGTCTAACTGTGAGGCGACAACGCTACCGCAGCACCACCATCACAGTTATACTTCAAAATTATTCAAAATTACACTTCTAAGCTATAATATTTACATAATGACCATATAAAGATAAAAGGTGATGATACTGCTTTAATATTTCAAAAGAATAATCACATTTACACTTTCAACAAATCAATACCAAAATTCAGATCAGCAGAACTTCTTACTTCTTTCCAGAAAATAAACAAACATGTATTATTATCTTTTACATCCCCATGGCAACAATACAGCTATACTGGAAAATATCATACCTACTCTCTGCTAGATTTCTGTTCATCTCTCAAGAAAAAAATGCTACTAGATGATCTGAATGTCTAACTCCCCTACATCAAACTTGAACTTATATGGTTTCACACAACTAGTTAATAGTCCCACACATTATAGAAAGACATCAAATTCCCTACTAGACCAGATCTTAGTATCAGATCCTAGCAAGCACACTTCCACAGGTAGAATGTCAGACTCTCTCAGTGATCATCTCCCAGTGCAAACAATCAGACATCTCAAACATCCACTTAAACAGCATGTTTATATAACAACATGAACCCTTTCCATGTTTAACTCAGAAATGTTCATTACTACCCTTTCATCTATTAAATGGAACTTCCTAAATGTCCACACCCTTAGATGATGCTATAAATGAGTTCAGTAAACTTTTCTAAGTATCCTAAACAGCCTTACACCTCCAAGAAGGATGAAACAATAACGCAACTTAGGTATCCAAAAAGATTAAAATGCTAATACTGGACAGAGAAAAAGCATGGAAAATGTCAAACATATAAAACACCACAATATCTTGAAAACTTCAGAATGCTTCACAACTGTACAAAAAAGCAAATGAATGAAGATGAAGGACTATACTATAATGACTTTCAGAATAATGGTAAATACAACCCTAAAAAATTCTAGGCAGCCATTAAAGAAAGTTTGGATCCTGGCCTTTGACTTAACTCTTCTCCCAACAACTCACCGGTCCAAACCACAATACAATTCAACTAATTCTACTCTTATTTCATAGGTACCATAGTATCTCTAACCAAGGATTCTCCAACATCTAATCCCAACCCTGCCCAATAGACATATCACCACATCTACTTTCACCTTCAAACCTCTGCCCACATCCTATATAAAACTACTCTTAAACAAACTCAAACCAAGCTCTGCTTTAGTCAATAACTTTCCAAATGAGTACCTTAAAATAGCTTACAATAACATTGCCTATCCTGTCTCAATCATTATAAATAAATCCAGGAATCCCATGTTCCTTCTTTTTGGAAAAAGTCACACATTATCCCTCTGCTCAAACCTGGAAATTCAGCAGACATTACTAACTTTAGGTCTATAGCAATCTTATCCCTCCTCTCCAAAATACTTCAAAAATGAATTCAAAATCAATTGCTAAACTATTTCCTGCAGGAAGAATTTCTATCCCCCACACAACATGACGTCCATCCTTCCTATAGTACTATCATTGCACTTTTAACCTATATAGATACTGTTAATAACACTAGAGATAATTGCAAACTAATATATTCCCTATTTCTAGTCTTCTCTAAAGCCTTTGACACAGTTTGTCACTGCAAACGTCTACTTCACATGTTGTCAGTAGGTCTCTCTCAACCCACCCTTATATGGTTTGAAAGCTACCTGTCCAATAGTTATTTCCAATAGTAAGCACAACAAAATCTCCACGGCTCGAACAGGAATACCAAACAGTTTATTGAGGTACAAGAAACATTAAGTTAAGCGCTTTTATCTGTTTAACAGACTTCATCAGAACAACATCCAACTATTTTAAAACCATTTAAATAATCTTAATGGCGCCAAAAGTTAACCAGTTCTCATTTAAAAAGACATACACCAATATAATCAAAACATATTTTGACATCTGTCAAATTCTATTAATTTCTCCTACCGAAAACATATTTTTAAAAACAATATTTAATAGACAAAAATAATTAATTACTAAAATTCATCCTTTATAACAGTGTAAGAAAAGGTTTGACACTAATAAATTCATTAATACCTGGAAATCGTGTAGCATCAGTCAAAATTTGCCATTTACTTTCTTTCATCGCTAACAAAGATTTCCAGTTCCCACCAAATGGTGATATATCAACAATGTCTATGATGGAAAATTTAAAACAATGTGTTTCCCCATAGGTAACAATGTGTCTGTACAAGGCATTATTAGAGTCATTCACTTTAATCTTGTATAAATGCTCATATATACGTCGTCTAAAATGCCTCTCTGTTTTCCCTATGTAATAAGCGGGGCAGAACAAACATTTCGCAATATAAACAACATTTTTGGTGTTACAATTACCTGCCCTACATTTAACATAGGTCTTATTATAATCCCCTAATTTAAAACCTACGTCTTCACAAATAGCGTAACATTGCTTACAAGACCCACATTTCCTTGTACCTGTGAATTTCCGCTTACCATTGACTCTCATCTCCAATAACCTTTTGATGTTTGGTCCGGTTTTATACACAAAACTGGGCCTCTTCCCCAAGGTATCAACTAAATCCTTGTCAACAGTGATCAAATTCCAGTGCCCACAAATAATATTTTTGATGTATTGCACATATGGTGAATACATCAGGACACATACGCGCTGACTAAGTCCATAATTGAAACCTTCACTAACTTTATTTATAAGGCCCATTCCCAACACTGGGGGATATTTTTTACCCCATTCATGGGTGACATAATGGACAATGTCGTCCAATAGCGGACTAGGATACCCTCTGTTATAAAACATAGACCTAATAAATTCAAGTTCTTTACACATAACTTCTCTAGTGGAAGACATCCTAGCAGCTCTTATGCATTGCCCCTTAAAAACATTTTTAAAAACATACTTTGGATGGTTTCTACTATATTCCAAATAGTCAATGGAAAAAGTTTCCTTTCTATAAATCTTGTTCTCCCATCTTTGCCAACCTAGTCATGTTAGAGTGGGAATCCAAGTTTCTTTTCACAAGTGAATTTTTTTCACATATTGTGTATTACACTCAATATTTGGATGATTTGTTTATACTATGGAATGGTCCCCTAGATATTATTCCTTCTTTTATTAATTACATTAATCAGACGACAGAATTTCTCAGATTTACCCATAATATTAATACCAATGGTATTGCATATTTGGACACTTTTATTAGTCATTCAGATAAGGGGTTTATGTCGCGGATTTATAGAAAGGAAACTTTTTCCAATGACTATTTGGAATATAGTAGTAACCATCCAAAGTATGTTTTTAAAAATGTTTTTAAGGGGCAATGCATAAGAGCTGCTAGGATGTCTTCCACTAGAGAAGTTATATCTAAAGAACTTGAATTTATTAGGTCTATGTTTTATAACAGAGGGTATCCTAGTCCGCTATTGGACGACATTGTCCATTATGTCACCCATGAATGGGGTAAAAAATATCCCCCAGTGTTGGGAATGGGCCTTATAAATAAAGTTAGTGAAGGTTTCAATTATGGACCTAGTCAGTGCGTATGTGTCCTGATGTATTCACCATATGCGCAATACATCAAAAATATTATTTGTGGGCACTGGAATTTGATCACTGTTGACAAGGATTTAGTTGATACCTTGGGGAAGAGGCCCAGTTTTGTGTATAAAACTTGACCAAACATCAAAAGGTTATTGGAGATGAGAGCCAATGGTAAGCGGAAATTCACAGGTACAAGGAAATGTGGGTCTTGTAAGCAATGTTACGCTATTTGTGAAGACGTAATCTTTAAATTAGGGGATTATAATAAGACCTATGTTAAATGTAGGGCAGGTAATTGTAACACCAAAAATGTTGTTTATATTGCAAAATGTTTGTCCTGCCCCGCTTATTACATAGGGAAAACAGAGAGGCATTTTAGACGACGTATATATGAGCATTTATACAAGATTAAAGTGAATGACTCTAATAATGCCTTTTACAGACACATTGTTACCTATGGGGAAACACATTGTTTTAAATTTTCCATCATAGACATTGTTGATATATCACTGTTTGGTGGGAACTGGAAAGCTTTGTTAGCGATGAAAGAAAGTAAATGGCAAATTTTGACTGATGCTACACGATTTCCAGGTATTAATGAATTTATCAGTATCAAACCTTTTCTTACACTGTTATAAAGGATGAATTTTAGTAATTAATTATTTTTGACTATCAAATATTACATTTTATTACTTGTTTTTAAAAATATGTTTTCGGTAGGAGAGATTAATAGAATTTTGACAGATGTCAAAATATGTTTTGATTATATGGGTGTATGTCTTTTTAAATGAGAACTGGTTAATTTTTTGGTGCCATTAAGATTATTTAAATGGTTTTAAAATAGTTGGATGTTGTTCTGATGAAGTCTGTTAAACAGATGAAAGCACTTAACTTAATTCTTCTTGTACATCAATAAACTGTTTGGTATTCCTGTTCGAGCCATGGAGATTTTGTTGGGCTATCTGTGAGCTGTGTTTACTATTGGAAATAACTGTTGTTTGGTTCCTGGATTACTTTGTTACCTGTCCAATAGGTATCAGTCAGTAAACTAGCACTCCACCCTCTCTCCATACCTCCCAGTCACCACTGGTGAACCACAAGGCTATATCATTGATCCCCTCCTTTTTAACATTCTCACCACCACCCTCCTCACAGCCACATAACAGGCCTCCCTAATACACTACACAGATGTCTCCACACTCAATTGCACATCTGACAACGTTGCACATCTCCAAAAAAATATTCAGGAAGCTTTAGCAGCCACTGAAACATGGCTTTGTAACTCACAACTCATGCTGAACCAAAACAAAAATGGACTATTACTTTTTCCCCAAAACCCTCTCCCATGAAAAAAAAGAAAAAGTAAAGTCCTGTCACTTCTCATAGCAAATTAGTAGGGATGATAGTGGATAATAATCTTAAATTCAATTTGCAAATACAAAATTGCATAAGGAGAACTCATTAAAAACTAGAGATGGTTTAAAGAAAAATTTTTTTCTCACCAATGCAACTAAATCTACACTCGCTACTACTTATCTCCTCCCCACAATTCTTTATGGTGTTCCCATCCTTACTAACTTCAAGCATCAGAAAAATCAAAATTTGAACAATGCTATAACAAAGGTGCTTAATTTGTAGCAAGTACCCCTTTCAGAACCCGCCACTGTATAGCACAAAAACACTACATTGGTTAGAACTACCTCATCAACTCATCAACTAACACATACACAGCTTCTTACCATACAATTATCCATCATGAATCTGCTTGATTGTCACTAAATACCATTTTACACAACTTTGTTCCCAGTCAGTCATTACGATCCAATGAACAGAACTCCTGTTTGTTTACAAACCTATTAAATCTGCTGGGCATTGTCTGTACTCATACCATATTGCTAAGGCCTGGAGCTCCTTAGCTGGATCCATCCCATCAAGTCAGTACCCTTCCTTTCATCCTTCAAAACCAGTCTGAAAGACTTCCTAGTGAAAACCTGACTCTGTTCTTACTTAACACCAGGATAAACTATATCCCTCAGTGAGAACAAGTACCTATTCATATATTACACTCACTCTCCCTTCTTCACTCATTACCTTACTTAATTTCTCTCCCCTGGCTTTCTCTCTAAATATACAATAATATAATGAGTTTTTCCTCTCACTCCATATTGCAATTCCTCTTTGTATTATACTAGCTTATCTTTACTTTCTCTGTAAATTGGCTAAAAATTCTCTAGATATTCATTTGTATCTGTTCTTAAATGTTTTCATATTATGTCTAATCGGGTATAATTATTGAAACATTAGATGTTTTTGTATTACTTTGAAGATTTAAAATTATTGTTCTTAAAAAAAGTTTTGTAATACTTTGGATCTTTTCTCCCCAGGTCTCAGCTGAAAATGGGCTCCTACCCAGTTGCATTTTCCTGGTAATCAAATGTCAATGCATAAATAAATAAATAAATGAATACAGACATAAATAAATAAATAATTACTCTTTACAGAGAAAGAATTCTGACCTGGGGCAGGAACGCCCAAAAATATTGTGCTTAAGGAGGCTATGACAACCCAAGGCTGAATTGGAAGTAGGAGATACTTTGGGAAGTTCACTGTTATCTCTAGAGAGGTGATCTGTTTGAATAGAGACACAGACACCCTTATGCTCATCATATCTATTATCAAAGGAGCAACTAAGAGCCAATTGTCTAGGAAGAGGAATATTTCAACTTACTGCAGCCTCCTTGAGCTAGTACTAAAATCATGCACTTGAGCACCCTGTAGCATAGGTGAGGCAAAAATGAAGAGTCCTAATTTTGATAATTTTTGGCTCCAACCTGCAAGTGCTGATACTTCTTGGACACCTTGTAAATTATGGTGTAGGGGTAGGCATTTTGGAGGTTTACACCATCCATCCTATTTCCTTTTGATAGACAAGGAGTTATAGACTGTTCTGTGAGTATTCAAGAACTTTCTTTTGGAATAAAGGTGTCCAGGACCCTTAGATTTTGCATTGGTTTGAGGTCATCTGTTTCCTTTGGCACCAAAAAATCTGGGATAAAATCCTAAGCCTTGCTAGTCAGGTGGAACATCCTGAATTGCTCTTTTCTTTAACAGGCTAAACACTTCCTTCCTTCCTTACTATTTACTTTTAATAAGGTGGGACTATGGCAAAAGTAATGACAGAATCTAAGAAGGAGAAAGAAAGGGAACAATACACCTTCAGTATTATTTCTCAAATCTATTGGTCCTTGGTAGTTTTCATCCAAGCTTTCAGTTGAATGGAAAAAGCATCCCCACCTGCCTCCAAACTAGGACAGCAAGGATGTATCTTGGTATTGCTACTGCCTACCCTTGTGTGGGTTTTTGCTTGCTATGGACCACTGTGAGTCTCAACTTTTGGTTGTGTGACCTTGCTGGAAACCAGAATAGAGAGGCAATATTCTCTTCTCACCTTTCTTCTTTAGCTGCTGTAAGAGATCTCTGAATAACATGCAGTGCTAGTTCCTCAGCATTCTGTTAAAAGACCACTGTGGATGGTGAGGTTTGACTTCCAGAGCAGTGGGGATCTTGCCCTGCTTCTTCATATTCTCTTTCTGCTATTGAATTTTTTTCACAAAATGGAGAGGTTCAGATGAGAGTGAATCTAGAACAGGCACATTAGTGTCCTCAGCAAAATCAATAAAATGTACCCAGAATTGCCAGCACAGAGTTGTAATAGATATTGCTGCTGAAGTAGAGTATCCTGTTACACTGCACAAGATATGAACCACAAGGAGGCTCATGTTAGAACTGATAATTCTGGGTCTATATTAAACACATGAATGTTTACTTACCCGAACACCTAAATGCCGACACATATTCTGCGAACCGCAAATACACCGAAACGCCCTAAACCGCGAAATTCAAAAACTCGAAATGTCATAGCTGTCCCATCCCACAGCCTGCTACATATTACCTACACAAAACAAACTAAATAAACCACATACATACACTAACCAAAACCCTACTTCTAATCCTAAACTAAACCCTACTTCTAACCCTACACTAAATCTTACATATACCACCATGTATGCACTTAACTTAACCCGCACCCTAACCCTAAGGTCCGTAACTATCGCACACTTACCTTAAAAAGCTATACTCAAACATACTAAATAATCCACACACATACACTTAATAAAACCCTACTTCTAACCCTACACTAAATCTAACATACATTACCATCTATGCACTTACCTTAACCCGCACCCTAACCCTAAAGTTCGTAACTATCGCACACTTACCTTACAGAGCTATACCGCAGAAGGGCCAGCCATGACGATTTGACGTTTCAGATTTCACTCTTCAGGATGATCAATGTTTTTGCGGTTCGATAAAGATGTGTCGGCATTTAGGTATCCGGGTAAGTAAACGTTCATGTTTTTAATATAGACCCATAATTCTCTGGATCTTCAACTTTTTTTTTCAGTTACCTACACAGCAGCCCCTCCAATCTATGGTGCCTATTAATTCCTTCTACCCTTTGAAAATATAATGTGTGTTTTAGATAGTTCACCTCTTTCAAGAGTAAAGTGTCAGACATGAATATACATCTTCCACACTTTTCCATCACTCTGGAATCTATGTCTCTGTCAACTTTAAAAGGGCTATCATGGTTAACCTTTTCATTCAAAAACACAACATCATTAACCTCACTTCTATCACCCTTCTCATACAAATTTCCTCTTATTTTTTTAAATTAAGTGGGTATGCAATCTTATCAGCATATTGTCTTAAATCCTTATATAACGTCTTCTGTTTCCTTCTTACACTATCATCACATTTATGATCCATCCTATTAAAATATTATCATACATGCTCTTATAACTATAAAACTGTAAATCTTTGCAAATTTTCCCATTTAAACAATCAACTTCATTGAATAATTTATTAATTTTAAAGCTGTTATGCTTAACTAAAAGTTCCATCAACTCTATTCCAGCTAGTGGTTCCAAAACACATCCTTTGGCTGTTTTTACAGACACATTATTAAAATTCATTTCTGGGGTCAAGAGGCATATGGGAAAAGACTCCTGGAATTTTTTAAGGAGGCTAACATTGCGTTTAGCTACCCCTCCAGTGGGATTTCTCACAATCAATGTGACTGATCTTTTTTCATCTATTCCATTAGAAGAGGGTTTAGCTTTATTTCATGATAGCTTAGTGACCTTTAAGGTGCTTAGTAACCAACAGGTCAACCTCATTATGGAACTGAGGTCAGTAGTTTTACAAAACAACTTTTTTATATTTTGAAGGAGAAACCTTTAAAGAGGTGAAAGGTGTAGCAATGGGCAGGGCTTATGCCCAGATTTATGCTAAGCTGGTGTTAGCCTGGGAAAACCCATTTGTTTTTGGTTTGGAATTTGATACTGAAAAACTGTACCTAAGGTTCCTAGATGACATATTTATCCTTTGGGATGGATCTGAAATCTACATCCCTAAGTTTCTTGATTATTTGAACACTACCATGCCTTTTCTGAAATTCACTTACCACTGTAACAAAAACAGTATTAATTACCCAGATACCATGATTGAGCTTACAGAGTAGGGATGCAGGTCAAGGATTTACAGGAAACCCACCTTTAGTAATTTATATCTACCTTTCAGTAGTACCCACTCCTTTTCACAGAACAAAAGCTTAATTAAAGGCCAGTGCATACAGGTGGCAAGGGTGACATCAAAATAGGAAGATTTAATTCAAGAAATGGACAACATTGCACAGATGTTCTGGGACAGGGAATGCCCAGGAGATCTGGTTCATAAAATTACAAGACAAGTTTTTGAACAAAGGGGTAAGAAACACAAACCCCTGCTTGGCATAGGTTTACTTAATTAAATGCGCCCTGGTAATAAAGACAAATGTTTTGAAAAGGTTATGGTATTTGAATTTAATCACCCATCATAAAGGGTGAAATAAATTATTGCCAAGAATTGGAACATCTTGAGGTTTAACTCAGGGATTACAGATGTGGTGGGACCTGATTCTAATTTTGTTTTTTAAAAAATGAAGGAACTTAAAAAGTATGTATGAGAGGGATCCACATAAGATTACAAAAGATGGATTAGGTACTAGGAAGTGTGGAAACTGCAGTCACTGTTCACATATTTTTGAGGAAGATAGTATTGTACTGGGAAATTTATCAAAAAATGTAGTGAAGTTTAAGAAAGGAAATTGTAGTAGCATGAGTGTTATTTACCTAGTATTATGTATAAAATACAATGATTTTTATGTTTGAAAAACTGAGAGATAATTGAGAAAAATAATTTGGGAGTATTTATATAGTATAAGGAATAGAAATATGAACAATGTTCTCTATAAACACATTTTATTTGATGGTTCCCATAATGCATTTAAGTTTAGAATATTTGGAATATGTTGATATTAATCCTTGGGGTGGGGACTGGGAGAGCAGGTTGGAACATAAAGAACTGTTGTGGAAATTCAAGTTGAATGCTGCCCCCTCCCCCAAGCATGAATGATTATGTTTCAACTTTGTACAGCCAAGTTATAACTTATAAACCCTTAGCACTTGTATACACATATATATATATATATATATATATATATATATATATATGTGTGTGTGTGTGTGTGTGTGTGTGTGTGTGTGTGTGTGTCAACTTTTAAAAATTTTTTTTTAAATAAAAGTTCATTTCAAATGTATATATATTTGTATATTTGTATATATATGTATATATAAATTGTATTTGTGGAAAGCATATTACCTTTGCAGTATGGCAGATATCACTTTAAGGGATGAATGAATTAATTAATTAAGTAATGGTTAATAGGTTTATTTTGAATACTATATAAGGGACTGTTTTATGAGAGGGATTTAGTCTGATGAAGTCCAGGTTGTATGGGACCAAAGCACTAAATGAATAAAACCATTTGTGATTGTTGGAACTTGGTGTCTCTTTAGTACATATTCTTTTGTACCTGATCCATTATTATTTGCTGTTTGACAACACATTGTTATATGTGCTGGTTTATAGGGGATACTGTACCCAGATTTGTCCATGCAACTTTTGTGACATCTTTCAAGATGGACACCAAGGGGGAACTCATCTAAAAGGACTGCAAAGTGAATATGCAGACTTCTTGTAGCCTTTTTTTGTGGAATAAATGGAATTAGATGGACAGTTTCCTTTTTGTTGCATGAGTTGTAAATATTCACACAATTTCTGGTCTTCTAGGAGGTTATGATGGAGAAAAATTCCCATCTTCTTTACCCAAATCTTCTGCTGGGGAATCTAATAGTGACTCAGTATGTTTATTTTTCTTAATGGCCTTTTGATGCTTTTTAGATGTATGCTTTGAGTCAGATGAGTATAATGCCACCTTGACTGAAGCAGATGATCCTTGTTGATTTGTATGTAGAGGTGTCTGGAGTGGTTTTCAGTATAAAAATCCTGAACAGGCTTAAAAGACCTATAAGAAGGATCCAATGAAAGTGCACTAGCTGTTGGTGCAGCTGAATGACTTCTGAAGTACAAAAATCAGGAGTGGGGCTCCAGAACCTATCTACTGAAATCTCAACACCGGCCATGATGCCAGGGGAAATGATGAATGGGAAGTGATGCCTGAAAGGTATCCACACTGAAAAAAAATGTCATCTGTATAAAGACATTACCGGCATCTGATAGGCTGATACCTGGAAGGTTAAACACTGGTAATAACTATCATGCCAACACTGACATCAGAGGTACTCATGTCAGAAAAGGCTTGATTGGCACCAAAGCAATGAAAGTTTGGACAGGCATGACTGATATCAGGAGAATCATTGACAGAGGCAACAACTATGCAGGCAAAAATGAAGCTTCAGGTAGAAAGCAGTGATCTTTTACAGCCACAAGTCAAAATGATGGAGTCAAGTGACCCTAGACTACTGTCTCTTCCTCAAGCTTACTGATTAGCTTCTTCCAACTCATTGTAATCACTAAAGGGAAAGACTGGAAAACTAATAAACCCAGGTGTATTCAGCCTGGAGTCCACACTCTGATAGGGAACTGCGTTAACTTCAGAAGTATACGATTCCAAAACTAGAATTATGGCATTTTAACTGTGACCATAGAAGCAGAAGGTCCTTATGAAGTTGCACTAACTGGTTCTGAAATTATGACAGTAATAGCTGTAACAGAAGGAACAAGAATGGCTATTCTTTGAAGAAGAGATTTATTTAATCTTCTCAAGTTTAGGAAGGGCAGAATACCTTACCTGAAGAAGAACCATATGAGCTCCCCATTGAAATGCTGGGACTCACAATGCAGAGTCCTGAAAACACTTACAAAAAACACAAATGCAGAAGAACACATTTTGAACATTACTCTTCTCCTTTAAACTTTTTATTTTTTTCAGGTACAAGCCCTACCTCTGAATCCTTGATGTGTGTTGGGGGCTCTGAACTTACCTACAGTACTATCTCCGAGATTGCCATACCTTGGAGAAGAGGGAATATTCAAAGAAATGGAAAATTTGGACTTACAATATATGTAAATCTGGATTTTTGGTCATTCATTCTCCACATTCCAGAACTCAGCATTGTGAGTCCCAGCATTTCAAACAGTTGCCACCCAAAGGCTGTTCAGAGCAGTTTTCAAGGGAATAACCAGACAGCTTACTGACTTTTTGACTTGGCTGCAGATCAGGTCTGAAATGTGCTGAAGCTTTAAATGATGCTTCCTTCAAGTTATCTAGATGAATTCAGCACAGAAGTGCAACATGAAGCATTGTAGGCCTCCCCCTAAATAAATTAAGGAACAAGTCTGCATGTCAAAAGATGAAATAGCCTGACCACAGGTACACTTCTTAAAGTGAGGTTTAAACATTGTGAGACAAAGAGGTCTAGGATCACTGACATGGAACATTATTTCTCATGAATGAAACAAGTCATAGAAGGTGAAAGAAAAATACTGTTTTATGAATAAAATGGTAGAAGGAGAAAGAGAAAAAATATGTGGCATTCAAACACACAACTTTTTTCCGCAAAGAACTAAAAATATATATAAATCCAGTGTCAGCTTGGGGTGATATTCTTTGTGAACAAACTCAAAATGTTGCAAAAGAAACCTGGAAAGTATGAGATGAGACATGCATGACTGGAAGATGAGAGGTTTCAGGCAGCCTGGGAAGGTTTGTTCTGCTCAGTGGTCCTAATAACTGCAGTGTTAAATCTCATCAGTTAAGGTAGACAGACCTCTTCTTATAGTTTTATAGGTACACACTAGGCTAGTGACCACCAGGGCCTTTATAAGCCTAGCATCACAGCCCAACCCAGCCCAATTGTGTCCCATGTAATGTGGGTTCTGTTTGGATGTATATGTTAGTTAGGAAGTTGCTAAAGGTTTTGTGGGGTGATATGTTAGTTAGGGAATATTTAATGTTGGCCTCTGTCCATCAGAGACATTTGAGACAGACCAGACGTGGAGTTCTAATTTCCCATCCAGTGATCAAGGTTACATTTGAATAGGGTTCGGGATGCACTCTACTTTACATGTATGGGGAGCCTATTCCAGTGTGGGATCCTTTCAGACACATCTATTTCACTAGCATGTTCTATTTATGTTGCAAGCAATGTTTAAATCCTTGGATCTAGTATATCTGGCGTTGTTCATTTTGCAGATGTGCAAAAGATTGATCGGGGATGGATTTGAGGATGCCTTATATACCATGCTTAGATCACCTCTCAGTAACCTGTAGGATACTGAGTATAGAGACAGGGCCTTAAGGGGGTCTGGGTGGAATGGTGTGTTTATACCCTGGATTCATTTGGTGAGGGACCTTTGTGGATGTTCCAGCTGTTGTAGATGCTTGGTCAGGTACAAGCCAAAGGAGGCATTGTTCTCAATGATGGCTTTGATAAGGGGTGAGTAAAGTGGTACTATAACTTCCCTGGACTTGGATGCCATACCCTTACTTATAAGTTGGGTGACATAGAAAGGATTCTTCCTACCTTGGCTAAGTGTTGGCCAAACTGAAGATTACTGTCTACATATGCTCCTAGATCCCTAACTCTTAAGAGTGTTTTATCAATGGAGTAATTAACCTGGGTGAATGTTTTCCCACAAGACATTATATTGCACTTTTTGGCATTGAGCTTTAATCCATGGCTTTGGCACCAATCATTTGTCTGTGTTAGACCCTGTTGCAGATGTTAACTGTTAATGTGATGGCGGAATCTATTATAGCTCCCAATTTGCAGTCTTCTGCGAACTTGGTAAGCCAGAGACCCTTGACATTTGTTTTGACTTCCTGAAAGTAGATGCCAAACAGGAGTGGGCCCAGCATGGAGCACCAAGGTACTCTACTGGTGACTGGCCTCTTGGTGGGGCTGATCTCACCAATCTTGACTTCTTGGGCCCTATCTGTGAGCCAGCTGACAATCTAGTGAGTTATGTAGGGATTTATGCCTAGTTTAGTGAGTTTGTCAACAATACTTGAGTGAGGTATTGTATCAAATGCCTCAGCCAGGTCAAGGTAGGTGGTATGCACCATTTTCCTCTCACTGGTTGCCTTGGTGACCCTTTCAGAGAAATTTATCAGGTTAAGTAGGCAAGACCTTCCTCTGACTAAGCCATCTTGGGATGGGTCCAATGTCTATAGGCTACCAATGTTTTTGGTGATTATCTCCATGATAATTCATTCCATAGCTTTGCATATTAGACTAGTCAGACTGATAGGTGTTTAGTTTCCAGGGCTGGTTGATGGACTACCCTTGTGAAGAGGGCTAAACATTCCAGTTCTTTATTCCCATGGTGCATAGCCTGTTTTGAAGTTGTAAATGAAGCATGACTTGAATGCTCCTGATTAGTCATATTTCAAGCTGTTTAGGAGGCAACCTAAGATATTGTTGGGCCCATTGAGGCAGTGTGGAGGGTTTCTTGGCCATAATGAGAGCTGCAATGACCTGATCCCTGCTGATAGTTGGGAGGATTACAGTAGCAGGGATTTCACAAAGTTGGTAGGGGGTAGTGGGAGGGTTTAAATTAGAAATGAATTTGTCAGCCAGCAGATTCTATATGTCAAATTGCTCAGTGAAGGTGATACCATTTACCTCCAGTTTAGCACACTGCTATGTGTTGCTTTTAGGGTTTTGGACATAGCTGTTATAAGCCTTGTGGTTGTCCTTAGTCTGAGAGGCCACCCTGACCTTATAATTGGTCTTGTTGGACTTAATCCCCTTAGTTTCCTGTTTAGTTTAGTCAGTGAGCTCTTGCCATGATGACAGTTGCTCTTTTTCTGTTTTTTATATACCCTGCTGAGTTTAGGATTCTACCAGTTTTGTTTGTTTTTGGTGTTTGTTTTGGGCTTACTTTGGGTAGGTACAGCAGTCTCTATGCAGCCATTTACATGGTTGTACAGGGTTGCTGTGAACAATTCCACATGGGTTGCTGTGAATTCAGGGTTTGGGAGGACACTACATTTTGACAAACTGTTGCTTAATAGCATGTAGTTTGCTTTAGAATATCTCCTAACTGTTACGGTTTTAGCTTTTTCCATTTTGATTTTTATTTCAAAGGAGACAGCTTTGTGACCTCACCAGTGAGGAAAGGACATGGAAAGGGGCTTGCAGGACTCCCCCATATTGGTGAGTACTAGGTGCAGTATGTTTGACCTCTGGTTGGTGTACACATTATCTGGTCAAGGATATTTGTGTTTGTAAAGTCCAGGAAACATTGTGCCTTCAAGTTGGAGGCAGTGCATGTTTCCCAGTCTATAGAGGGATAGTTAAAATCTTCCATGAATAGTGTATTAGAATGGATGGCAAGTACCTCCTGTAGCTCTAGGTACAAGTTATGGGATTCTTGGAGCATAGAACATAAACTATATCTTGCTATGATATTTATTTATTTATTTATTTTATATTTGTTGACCAGGTTTGTCTGACTGGGCTACAATTGCCTGTTTTCAATGGAGGCCCGAGGAGAAGAGCTCCAACAGAAAAATATAAATTTTACATATTGAATACATATATAACACATTCATCAGTACCACAGATTACTGCATTACAGTGCCACACATTTCATTCATCAGTACCACACATTATTGCATTACAGTGTTGTACATTACATTGTGGCAAGTGAAATACATATAGAAATGCATTCATCAGAGGGATACATTTATAATTACATATTATATATATAATAGTGCAATAGTTACATAGCTGAAATATTTTACTAGTTATGTTTGTACAGTGATGTAGCAAGAGGAGAAGATAAAGTAGCAAGTTTTTTTATTGAAGGGAAGGAAGAGAGAAGGGAAGTAGAAGGTTATAGGAGAATGTTTATGGGGGATAATTACATTGGCAGGTCCATTTTCCATGAAGGTATTTTTTGTAACAGCTTTGAATTGATTGGGATGTTCAAGGGGTCTTATATCTAGTGGTAGGCTATTCCGGGCCTTAGAAGGGTTAAAGCTGTAGACTAAGTGAGCCATTTTCATCCTTGATTTTTAGATTTTTAGTAGGCCTTGTTCAGAACTGTGGAGTAATCTAGTGGGTAGGTAATGAGAGATTAGAGATGAGATAGTTGGACAGAAAGAGGGTTTGTAGAGAATGGAATGAATAATCTGAAACTGATTATACCGAAGTAGGTTAGGTAATTCTAGCCAATTTAGTTCTTTTAGTGAGAGACAGCGATGAGACTTGTAAGAATTTTGGGCAGCAAATCTGGCAGTTCTGTTATAAGTTGTTTCTAAATTATTTAGTAGTCCAGTGTTGGTGTTGGTGAGAATTTGGGAGCTATAGAGTAAAGTGCATAAAAGGTAGGCATTTGAAAGGGTTAGTTTTGTTGTTTTGGTAAGATAGTTTTTGTTTCTATAGAGGAGACCTAGCTTGAGATGTGTTTTTCGGATACAGTTACTGACGTGTAAAGCAAAGGTTAGTCTATCATCAATAGTAACACCTTAGAGTTTTGTACTGGTGTCCACTTGCATTTGAGTGTTATTTTGTGACAATATGGAGAAGGAAGACTTAATGTGGTTAAGGTTTTTACGGAGAAAGAGTAGTAATTTGGTTTTCTTTGGATTAAGGATAAGTTGATTTTCAGATAGCCAGTTTTCTACAGAGCTGTGTGTGCAATTTTAGTTGAGTTGGTGATTCGGCAATAGTGGTATGTATAGCATCATCTGTATATTGTATCAGTGAGGATCCAGGACAAGAAGAGTAGAGAAGGTTGGTGAAGATGTTAAAAAGAAGTGGCCCAAGGATAGAGCCTTGTGGAGCACCCGTTTTAACAGGAAGAAGAGGGGAAAAAGCTGAGAGCCATTTGATTGACTGGAGTCTATCAGAGAGATAGCTGTTAAACCAAGATATGGAGGCTGGAAAGAAGTGTAAGTTTGCTAGTTTAAGGAGAAGGAGTTAATGAGAGACTGTATCAAAGGCTTTGGAGAGGTCAATGAAGAGACAGGAAATAAGTTTGTTACTGTCTCTAGCTAGTGATACAGAGTTTAGGAAAGACAGGAGAGCTGTAGTAGTGCTGTGCATGGGGCGCTTTCGCTGGGTAGGTGTGAGTAGATTTTCTTGCAGAAGGTAGTGTAAGACTTGATTGTGTATACATTTTTCCAGAATTTTGGAGAGTGGTGAAAGTATGGCTATGGGTCTAAAATAAGTTATATCTATGGAGTTTCCTCCTTTGTGTATTGGAAGGGTGTAAAAATTGCTTCCAGATGGAAGAGACTGGATTCTATGATAGAGCAGTTTATAAGAATAGAAACTGGGAATGCAAGAACATCAGCAGCAGCCTGAAGGAATGCAGAGTGAATGTTATCTAGAGATGTGGAGCAAGGTTTTACTTTAGATAGTAGAGTTTTAATATAGTTAGTGGAGACAGGTTTGAGGGAGAAAGTAGTGGTAGGGTTAGTATTGATGGAAGAGTTTAAGCTATTAGGTCTATTATTGTTGGTGGGATGGTTTATGTCTTGATTTAGTAATTTTGATATTGAGTCTATAAAGTAGTTGTTGAATATGGAGGCAGTTTCCTCATGTGTTTTGTCAGGATGAGGGTTAGGGGAGGTTTGCGTACCTGGGTGTACTATTTGATTTACAGACTGCCAGAACATTTTAGGTTTGGATTTAAAGGTAGAAGATAGATTATTATAGAAGTTTTTCTTATCTTTATTTATGTGACTTTTGGCAAGATTTCTAATATCTTTATATTTCTGGAGGTCTGGTTGATGTTTAGTTTTACTCCAAATTTTCCATGCTTTGTCTTTTTTTTTTAGTAGTGCATTAGTGTTTACGGTCAGCCATGGGGATATGTTAGACTTTATGCGGACTGTTCTAAGGGGTGCCAGAGAATTTAAAATACTAAGGAAAGTGGAGTTAAAAAACTGGACAGCTTCATCCAAGGGGAGTAGTTTTAAGGGATTCCAGTTCACTTTTGATAATAAAGATTTGAGAGTTGCAGGATTGAAGTTTGTTAGTTTTCAGTGTTTGATCAACCTTTGAGGTTTAGCTTGATGGGATGTGTGTCTGAGTATTTTTATTGGGCAGTGATCACTTAGGGAATTTGGTAATGTTTCAGGGTTCTGGTATTTGAAAGGGTGTGAGACAAGAATCCAGTCAAGGAGAGATGAGGCCGTATAGGAGTTATTGAAATAAGTGGGATCAGAGATGGGTTGAGTAAAGCAATAGAGATTAAGGTGTTGTGAGGAGTTTTGAAAGGAGAAAGATAGCCAGTTAATGTTGACATCCTCAAGAATGATAGTTTCATTTGGGATGTGTTGGGAGATATGAGCAAGCATATTTTCCAGTAGGGTGATGTTATCACCTGGTGGAATGTAAATTGCTACAATGGTGATAGTGTAATGGCTATTAATATTTAGGTTTACAGATAAAATTTCGGCAGGGGAGAAGGCTTGGGATGTAAAAGTAGAGTTAGAAATGGTAAGATGGTTAGAGTGTAGGGTAGCAACGCCTCCACCTTTCCTTTTTGGTCGATCTAGACGGTGTATGCTATAGCCAGAGGGGCCTGATCTCTATGTCTTGGTGTTGGGATTTCAACCAAGTTTCAGTCAGAACAAGGATATCAGGAGTATGGTGGGAGATCCAAGCATGTAGTTCACTTACTTTGTTCAGAATACTCTTAGTGTTTACTGAATAGAAGGAAAGATGTTTGTTTGGGAGATTATTGACTTTGAGGTTAAGAGGGCTAGCAGTAGGGTGTGCTGGACCAGGGTTGGGATGGATGTCTCCAGCTAAGAGAATGTTTTTGTGGTGGTAGATGAGTTTGATCATATTAGCAGTGGGGGTGTAGTATTTGGTTTTCTGTTTGGTAGGAGTGAGTTGGATGTTAGGTAAGTGTATTTTTGGTAAGGGAGTATTTAATGAGAAGATAGATGGAAAAATGGAGAATCGTTGATGATTATTTATATGGCTACAGCAATTTGGGTTTTAGGGGAGGTATGTTTGGGGTGTAAGTGGATGTTAAGAGATGTGAGTGTAAGAAGGAGGGGTAGGAGAGGCAGTAATAGGATGGATGTAGTTAGAAATGCATTGATTTTACTGTTCGAGAAATACATATTGTAGGGTGTTTTTAGTTAATAAAATGCACAGGGGTATAGTTTGTTGGTCTATTATGGGATAATAGTGTATTCCAGCTAGGGCAGCCAAGCCCAGAGTCAAGCATAGTCCAGAAACAATCAGTAAACTCTAACAGAATAAGGCTATGTACTGTTAATAGTAAGAAAAAGTGGTTTTGTTGTTCATAGGTTAATAGGTTGGTACTAGGCTATCGGCCCTAGGGCCTATACAAGCCTAGCCATAACAATTCCCTGGATATTTCTTCCCACACTATTTACTTTCCTGGACCCCTGTCTAGCAAGGTGACTGACATGATCCCCGGAGTGAATGTCCTTTCTCCCATCCAATTGTCAAAGCTCCTTTTGAAGAGGGCCAAAGAGGCGCTCTGCTTGACATATATGGGCAGTCTATTCCAGAGTCTGGGGAGTCTCTGAATCAGGGACCTATCCCTCTAGCATGTTTTATTTATTGTGATGGCAAGGTTTAGATCCCTGGAGTGTGTGGCTCTGAGGGATTGGGATTTCTTTAAGTGTAGCATGTCCAACAGCTCTGGGTTTGACATGGCCTTGTATGTTAAGCAGTGTAGTACTATCAGGTAAGAAATATCTTAGAGCAGGCTGGGTAAGAAATATCTTAAAACAGGATAAGCAGTCCAGCATTTAATAGACATAAGTTTGTTGAATCTAACAGGCAGTCTATTAAGAAATGGGGGGGGGGTCCTTGCTGCCAAGCTACTTTACAGCATACCAACTTGCTAGAGAGTACAGTAGATAATGCCTTAAATAAGTATATTGTAAAATGTCAAAACTAAGCCAACATACTTTGAAGATAAAGAGACACTGCAAGGTAAGAGAACAGACCTGTGTGATGAGCGATTTTCATTGCAACTGTTTAATGCAGCATTCAGGACATTTAACAGTATGCTCAGTATGGAGAGGAAAAAGACAAACTTGGTTGATAGCTGAGGAGGGAAAAAAAATAATAACAAATATTGTTACCAAATATGTTTAGCACACAAAAGATGGATGGAGGTATTTTAGAGAGTACAGAAAGAGAAACTCAAACAATATAAACACAATCTGTTAAGACTATCACATCTGCATTCACTCTAGCACAGTAGTACAAATGCAATGCTAGACAAAATCTAGCTTTAAAATGCTGCTACAGTTAGAGAATTTGAAATATGGCGATTTGCATGTGGATGAACTCCAGGGCATCATCCTGTTTAAACAACTTGGAGGTATATTTGTTGTGAGGTAGATCAAGACAACTTTGCCTATAGTTCCTGTTTGTGCAGCTGATGGTCTAAATGTGTGGAAGACACTGAAGCCTTGTACTGCTGGAGCACTTTCTGCAGCTTTAAATCATATCTTGGTAGCAGCACAGATGTCTACAGCTGCCAGGATGAAGAGATCTTGTAGGATGTAAAGTTTCTTGTTAAGGCTCCTAGCATTAATCAGTAACACTTTTAGGCTCTTTTGGGTTTTACTTGAAATGTCAGTAGGTTTGTCAGTTTAGATTTCCATAAAAAAGGCTCTAAGTGGGTGAATACAATTTTAGCCAATATATAGAAGCTCAGGGAGGACAGGTTCAGACCAATCCTGGCAAAGCAACATGTCTATGAATAATGTCCTCCTATACTGACAAATATTGAATATCCCTAGAATGACACGAGAAACTAAGCTAATTGTTAAAATCAATATTTTTTTGTTCATAATGTGGCATCATCCTTGGTGAAGGTAGAACGCTGCTCAGTACAAGACACATACTTGTCTGCGACACATATTTAGGAAACTCCATAATATCTCTCTTCATATAGTCCAATTAGGAATATCTCAGGTCATTTACATTCAAATGGGTTATGATAGAATCATACTGGTACTTGTGGTTCAATTACTTGAGTGTGTGCATATCCTGGCAGATCCTGGTTCCATATAAGCAACTAAGTGTTATTTTATCTAGTCTGGTAAGTGGGGCATCTGTATGTCATACATTGGAGTCCCCTATGATAAGAATTCTGGGTAAAGTGTTTGCTTGCCTTATGGGCTTCATTCTCAGGGTCCATTGGGTACAGGCATATATGTGGGGTCTGGTGCTGTTTTGGTGTATGTTTTAGAGATTGCTGAGGATAGTCATTGTCTTTTGTAGGCTTAAGAGATCTTTGAGGTTTGGGAACATTGCTTTTTATTGCCTCAGTATATGTTGCTCTATGTGTGTGGACACTATGTGTGGTGGATGTAGTGTGTGTGTTCTTGACAACCTTGTTTGTAAGCAAGATTTTTGCCTCCAAGGAAATTGTGTATGTACATCTCTCACATACTGTGCCAAGTTTCTCTAAGGATTAAATAGTTGTCTCTGAACATCATGAGACAATTGCTACATTGTCTTAGAATGCCCATAGCTACCAAACTAGCCATGGAGAGATTTGGAAATTGCATATCCATGTTGTCCAGATCTGTATTACGGTGGGTTATACAGATGTCTCCTGGGGTGGTTTCTAGGGTTAGGTGCAAAAGTTAGATAGTGCTAAAATATGATATTAGTGTTTTTAGATGTGCAAGCAAGTTGCTCTAAACTTAAATTGATGCAATGCCTAAGTTACAGGTTAAGGTCCTAAGATTAATTTTTAGGTCAGGTTTGCAGTCTAAGTGTCTTTGTCTGTACAGCGTACTGCCAGTTGTCATTGCATTGTGAGCAACTCTGCACAAATGCACGTAATTTACAGCAACTGAAAAGAAACTAAAATCTAACTCCTGTGCCCAATGCTCAATCAACAACTACACTTTGATCTCTTCTGGAGTGCTTCACAACTCAGACTAACCAAGCAAACACCTTCTGCCAAATGTTGGAAGCTCTGCTTTTCTTAATGTAAATTCACAGAAAAAAGGACCCTCAAGTGCAATACAAACCACAAAACAACATATTCCCTGGTTAGATTGCCTTTCTGCAAAGCAATTTAAATGCAAACAGTTCAATAAACAGAATTTAGATGAAGAAGCATTTTTTTGGCAAAAAATACAGTTGGTGCTCTAAATGCAGACAAAACAATTGCAATCACTTACATAAAGTACAAGTGCAAAAAAATCAAATAAATTAGCTTATCTTTGTCTGGATGGCACTGGACAGAATGGAAACAATTCACAACCATAGGCAAGGCCCAAAGCCAGATCCAGCACTAAGCAAATTAGGCAGCTGCCTAGTGCCCAGTGGCTGATGGGGGCTTGGCCATAACATTAATTTAAATAAATAAATAAATAATGATAATCATAACGTTTTCCTACATTATTTTTTCTTCTTTTTCTGACTCATTATGTGTGTGTGTGTGTGTGTGTGTGTGTGTGTGTGTGTGTGTGTGTGTGTGTGTGTGTGTGTGTGTGTGTGTGTGTGTGTGTGTGTGTGTGTGTGCGTGTCTGTATGTGTTCCCTTGCAAAGCAGTAAGGTATATGCAGAGCCACACCTAAGATTTGATTTCCAAAAGTGGAGCACTTGCAGCAGATGGAGAGAATTTGCAGTTGAGCAGGAAAATATTGTAGGTAGAAGCAGGAGATTTAATTTCTGAATAAAGCACTGCAGAATTTGATTTCCAAAGTAGTATGTGTATGAGCAGGAGATTGGATTTCTGAAGTGTGTGTGCATATGTGTGTGTGTGGATTTCTGAAGTGTGTGTGCATATGTGTGTGTGTGTGTCTGCGTGTGTGTGTGTGTGTGTGTGTGTGTGTGTGTGTGTGTGTGTGTGTGTGTGTGTGTGTGTGTGTGTGTGGAATACCTTTGTTAGACAGTGTAGTTTAGTTAATGAAAATACTCAGGCTCAAACCCTATACCTGAGCTACAGGTCACAAGTGCATTAATCCTATGCACCAACTATCAATTAGTTGAAATGTTCTAAAGTGGGTATTTTTATCATTTTTAGTCCATACATTTTGTTTTACTGCTTAAGTGAAAAACATTCAAATTATAAATTTAAAACACACTCTAATAAATGTGGTTTTAATAACAAAAATAGATTAAATCAGGAAAGTGAGTCAAATAACATATGCATTTACTCATGGTCCTAGAAGTTTTTCAGGGGCCCCATGGTTTGAAAACAACCCAGGGACCAAAATACACTTAATCCACCACTGGATGGGAGTATTTTTTAAAGAGTGTGAATTTCAAAGCATTTCCAATGAATGTGAGCTTCAAGGGTAGAGAAATTTACTGTTTCTCATGGTAAGTCTGTATTCAATGTGCAACTATTTTGTTTAGCAAATGGCCTTTAATGTTTGCACTATAAAATATGAAAGCAACATTAAGTAGCACAACAAGTAGCAAACTCACCCTTTGTACACAAGATGTGGTTCTACTCACACACCATGTAGATGGATTGCTGACACTTCAGTGCAGTATGAAAGGGAGGTTGGCATAATGGTTAAGATATTTGCCTAACAGACACAACGTGTGGGGTTTGATTATGACAAGGGATAATTGGCTAGGCTTAAAATGGCTCACAAGAGCAGTTAGCCTAGTACTGAACTGTGAACCTATAATGGGGTGTTGCATTCCTGTGTGTGTTGTGCTAGATGAGCTGTTAAACCAAGGCCCCATCTGCTTGTGCTGGTGGTAGATGCTGCAAGATCTTTTACACCTGAGTTCTGCAAGATCTTTTACATCCACTGGAGTTATCAAAAACAGTAGGGCCCTTTATTTATCACAACATGAAAACATTATTTACATATTTTCATATTTAAAAAAATGTACATATTTATAGGCAAATAACTACACATTTCTATTTTTTCTGTTTAGAATTTTTCCTAAAATATCCTCATTGTTATTCTTCCATAATTGACCCCCTCTATTTCTTCCACAACCATAATCTAATTTTTTACAATATATCTAACAAAATTAATTTTCCATTAAACAAATTTCATTTTAACTTCCATTCCAAATAACCTACATTACATAAAATTAATTTGTATATACCATTCTCACATATTACTTCTTGTTCTTATATCAACACATATTTATATTCATACCGATATTGTTTATGTTATTAGTATTCCCAAAAAAATTCTTCATACAACTTTTTCCAGAGTTTCTCCACTGTTTTACTTAAAAAAGCATGATCTGTTGTCTCTTCCTCCCCAAAATATAAACACACTCATATAACATATTCTCTTTTTTCCTGGTAACTTATTTATTACCAGTCTCCATTGGAAATTGTAACACTCTACTTTCTTAGTAAACCACTTTTTCTTTACTTTAACAGTTTTAATCCCTTCTTCTGGTAAATGTTCCTATGGGTTTACATAATAATATTGTTTCATCACATTATTATACCACATATGTCTATCTTTCTCTATATTATCAATTTTGATTTCCATGTTAGCATTTTTTCTTGATCATTTTTAATTAATTCACTTATATAGCTTTTTTCTTATTCTTAACTCCCACAACTGTTTGTATTTATATTTAAACAGTCTCACTATTAATTCCTCATTTTTTACCCACATTAATGTTTTTTACAAGTATAAATAAGCAAAACAAATGATGGGATTTAGTAAACCCAATCCCCCTTTATCTTCACTCATATCTAATACACGTCTTTTCACTGTGTTTAATCTTGAGCCCCATATGAAAGAAAACACCATTTGCAGAATTAAACCAAATTCCCCTTTATGTTCACTTATATATAACACATCTTTTCACTGTGTTTAATCTTGAGCCCCATATGTAAGAAAACACTAATTGCAGAATTTCCTTTTCATATTTTTTCCAGAATCATATAAACATTTGGCATATATGCTATTTTTCTCATTAATACAGAATGCACCACATAAAACATGTTCCTGAATGCTAAGCTATACATATTGCACAGAGTACATATCTCTTTCATTTATTTAATCAAACTCTCCCATTGCATCATAACTACATCATTTTCCCCAGATTTTATCCTTAGCGAAGACACTTCATTCATGGAAAAATACCCCCCAACCAATTTTACCACATCACCCAAAACCTTATTTTATCCTTATTCAAGGTCATTCCCATTGCCTTTAAACATCCAATCAGACAAACCAACACTTCCCTCATCCATATTTTCTTCTTAGCAACTACAAGTATATTGTACTGCTGATGTAAGTGACCACTCACTCATTTTTATCGTTAGGCATAAGACAGCTACTCCTAACCCAACCACACTTAGAACAATTAGAACCAATAAAAACTTTAATCCTGACTATTTCCAAACTGAACTTAGAACATGTGATTGGTCACCCATAAAATACCTCCCTCTAGATGATGAAGTGAATTACTTTAATTCAAAATTCTTAACAATCCTAGACTATCATGCACAAAAACGTACTATCAGAACTAAGTCTAAGCCAGCCCCATGGCTCACTAAGGAAACCAGACATAAAATCCTACTTAGAAACAAATTCTGGGCTCTATGGAGATCTACTAAGCAACCCGCACACCAATTTAAATTTAAACAAATGAGAAATGATACAAAAAAAGCCATTCTCTTGGACAAAAAAAACTTTTACTGTCATCTCCAGCAAACAAACCAAAGGAATCCACAAAAGTTCTGGGCCAGCATTAACAAACTTCTTCACCCTGGCCACTCCACTACACCACCCCCTACAGGAGCTAATCCCAAAAATCCCAAACAAACAGCAAACACCTTTAATACCTTCTTCACAGACACCATCCAATCACTGGCCAATCAAATAACAACTCATGATTCTACTCACCCAAATTCTGCAACAAATTCACTCCCTATATTCCACTGGCAACCAGTCCCAACTCACCTTATCTGTAATCTTCTACAAAAACTTAAGCCATCAACCTCATCAGCCGACAAACTACCAGCAGAATATCTCCAAAAAGCTGCCAAAGCTATAGCCTATCCAATATCAATCCTGATTATTAGAACCATAAAAGAAGGAAATATTCCTGCCATCTTGAAAATCTCCCACATCATCACCCTGCACAAAGGTGGCAATTCTAACAAATATTCCAACTACCGCCCAATAGCATTACTTCCTCCTTTGGCTAAAATAATGGAAAGATGCATCCATAAACAACTACTAGAGCACTTACTGCAAAACAATCTACTTGCAAATTGCCAACATGGCTTTAGACCATTTCATAGTACTACCACTGCTCTCCTATCCTTCTCTGATAGCATCAGTCATAACAAAAATGACAACATCCTCTCCTCAGCACTCTTTATTGACCTTTCTAAAGCTTTTGATATGGTCAACCACCATTTACTCATAAATGTACTAAGATCTCTTTCACTAGATTCACTGGTTATTCAGTGGTTCTAATCTTACCTTAACAACAGACAACAAGCTGTGCTTTGGGACAATAACCTATATTCACAACTCCCTGTTACACTAGGAGTCCCTCAGGGCTCAATTCTTGGTCCCCTCCTATTCTCAATCTATATAAATGACCTTTACCTAGCAATTACTCAAGCTACCTGTATTCAATATGCATATGATTCTACAATCATCTGCTCATCTAAATCCTCATCTGAACTACAGTCCTTAACCCAGAAAATGTTTACAATAGCAGAACACTGTTTTTTACAATGATGCCTCCTCTTGAACCCCAAAAAGACAAAGCTATTGCTCTTCACACCCAGCTGAAAGTCCAGCCCAATAGACTTCTCAGTCCTATCCAATAAATGTACCATTATATCTCCAGACTTAACCACTAAACTTCTAGGTATAATAGATAACAACCTTACCTATGAAATTCACGTCAACAATACTATAAAAACTGTAAATAGGAAACTGAGCTCCATTTATAGGATAAAGCCATTCCTTACTCCACAAGCCAGAACTTCTGTTGCCCATACCCATTTAATCTCCACACTCCTCTATGCTTCATCCATATACACAAATCTGACTAAAAACAACCTCAACAAGCTGTCAAACTCTTATAATAACATAGCTAGATTTGCCACATCTTCCTCTTTCAGGACCCACCACTGTCATAATCTGAAACAACTAGGCTGGTTTGAGCTACAGAATCAACTCCATTATAACCAACTCACCATTGCCCATAAAACCCTCTTCCAACCAACTAAAACTCCAATACTGTCAATTCTTTTTACCCCATATAAAAACCTTAATACCTTATGCTCATCTAAGAAATTACTAGTATCCACAAGTAAATCCAACACTATCTCTGGTGACTCTCTGTTCTCTAATGCTGTTGGAAAATACTGTAACCAACTTCCAAATGAACTGACTTCACCATCCTCTTTATCACTATTTAAACAAAAATTGAAACTTTACCTGAAAATACAATGGTTATGCCCCTGTACAAACCCAGACTAATCAAAAATGGCATTGCTATCATCATCACTGCTGACCCAGTATTTCTCATCCATTACTTTTACTTTCATGGACTAGTCCATATTTGCTCCTTATTCTATCCTAAAAAAAAAATTCCTTGAGAATAGAGTTTCTAGCAAATTTATATAATGTTCTGTAATAATTTGTGTATTCAACGACTGAAATGTTATGTAATAATCTGCAAATAACTTCTGTACATACATTTATATGTTAATCATTTTATATTAATCTTTTTATGTTAATCTCTTTTTATGTTAATCTTTTTTATGTGGAGCTTATCTCCCTGGGCCTCTACTAAAAATGGACATGCATCCAGTTAGACTAGCCCAGTAAACAAATGTAAAATAAAACAAATAAATAAACTGTATCCGTGTGTCAAATCTACTGGAATCACCACCTTATTTTGCATCACTTATCTAGCATTGTTCATTTTACAAGCAACTTCACTCATTATTGCATTCATTACCAATACAAACATGGGACACCTTGTCTTAGATATCACACTTCATGCATATTTCTTTACCCAGACAACCATTCACTAACACTTTTACTCAATTATTTTGATGTGCTGACATACACACTCTCCTAATTCTATTGCCTATTCCATACTTCTCTATAACATCCCACAACGAATCATGTCCTATGTATCAAATGCCTTGCTAATATCACCTGCCATAAGTTTCACATCCTCCATTTTATTTATATCATCCACAATTTCTATCACAGCCAATAATAATTCTTGACTTCTTGACTTCCTTTCCCTTTTATACCATGTATACTTTCTTCTGTAATATCCCTCATCCTTCTTCCATTTTTCCAATATATCATTCTAATAAAGATTTTATAATCTGTGTTGTTTGGTGTAATATGCCTTCAATTTTTTATATCATTCTTCTCGTTTCACCATAAGAATTTTAATATCCCAGTATATATTACTCTTAATAAACAAACCCTTCCTTCAATCATTCATTCAGTATGTTTACAAAGTGCTCTTTTTGCCAATCCATTAATGTCTTCTACATTCCATACCCTGTACCATCTGGGCCTAATACTGAATTAACATATAATTTTCTAAGTGCTTCATTCAATTCAATAATATTAATTTATTTTTTAAATTCTTCTTTAATTATTTTTGGAATTTTTTTTACTTTTCTTTCTCTCTTATTTTCCATATGCTATACTACAATGTTCGCAATTTGTTCTTACAGATTCACAGATTAATAGATTGTTACTAGACTAATGACCTGTGGGGCCTTGCTAAGCTGAGCTAAGTTTTACTAAAAGAATAATAATGTCCTATATATAAACAGGACATTGAGGGTTAGGCATTTATAAGCTACCTCTTTCCATAAGAGACATGGATGCCAGATCTGATGCAAATTTGTTATTTTCCATCCACTGGTCTAGGTTGCACTTAAACTGGGTAATAGACAAACTCAGCTTAACATGGATGGGAAGCCTGTTCCATAGGTGGGGCAGTCTCTGGGATACATATCTGTCTCTCCAGCATGTTCTATTTAAGTGACAAACAAAATTGAGGTCCCCAGACCTTGTATTTCTGGTGCTGTTTGACTTATGAATATACAGGAGATTCATAAGCGTGGGGTTTGCGGATGTCTTGAAAGCCAGACATAGATCAGCCCTCTGCAATTTACAGGAAACTGGGCAGAGGGAAAGGACTTTAAGGTGCTCTGCATAAGGCAAGTTTGTTACACCTTGTATTCCTTTTGTACAGAACTGCTGAGGTCACTCTAGTTGCTGCATATGCCTGGTCAAGTACATACCAAAGAGAGCATTGTACTCTGATTGGTCTGATAATGGTAAAATACAGTGGGATAATGATCTGTTTAGACTTAGATGCCATGCCCTTACTTATAAGGTGAGCAACATAAAAGCATTTCCTCACCTCTGTGGCCACATGGTGGTCAAATGTAAGGCTGCTGTCTATGTGCGTACCCAGATCTCTGACCACTGGGTTGAGTCTTAGTGGCATATTATCAACATGGTAATTAGCCAGGATGGTTAACTTTCCAAAGGGTAAAATTATGTATTTCTTAGCACTGAGCTTAAAGCCGTGACTTTGGCACCATTTGTTTGTCAGAGATAGGTTTTATTGAAGAATGCTAGTGTCTGCAGGGAAGTCGATAATAACCCCCAGCTTTCAATCATCTGCAAATTTAGTCAGCCATAAATCTTCAGCATTTTCTTACATTTCAGAGAAATAGATACCAGAAAGTAGTAGGCCCAGTACCAAGCCCTGGGGACTCCACTAGTGACTGGCTTCCTGGTGGAGGTGGTCTCACCTATGTTGACCTCCTGGGTCTCATGAGTGAGCTAGTTGACTATCAGGGGAGTGATAACAGGGTTTATACCTAAATTAATGAGCTTGTCTACAATGCCTGAATGGGGTATTGTATCAAAAGCCTTGGCCAGGTAGAGTTAAGCTGTGTGCACAGTCTTGCTTTCATCCAATGCTTTGGTGACCCTCAAAATGTCCATAAAATTTAATAGGAATGATCTTCCTTTAACAAAGCCAGAATGTGACAGGTCGAGTATTTGCAGGTTACCTCTATCGTCATTTATCATGTCCATGATGATTCTTTCCATGTTATGTTAGGCTCTTTTTGCCTTTCCTTTTACATTTTTAATTTCCGTCGTTATCTTAATATCTTCCTTTACTATTTTACCCAAATATGCAGATACCTTCTCCCTTCTAAATCATTTTTCCTAAACATCAATGTCTTAGTTTTTATTTCTTTTATATATTTCTTTTTTCATATCATAATACTCTCTTGTATTATTCTCTAAATTCTCTAATACATTTCTATACATTTTCCCACACTTCACTTTCTCTACCTTTTTATCATCCTGCCATTAAAAAAAAAACACTTGTTATACTTCCTTCTAAATTGAATACGCTATTCAGACCAGTTTTTACAGAATTCCTTTATGGTTTTATAATCCTTCCATAACTGCAATACTTCCCACTCTACAATTTCATCCTATAATTTCTCATGTATTCTTTTTATTCATTGTCCTATTTGAATATACTCCCCATCTACCATAACCTCCATCCATATTGCTAAATGGTCTGAAAATCCTGTTACAACTGCACTGCCATCTGTTACTCCCAAACCTGCTGATAATACGAAATAAGCCATCTCAAATCCAAGTGCCTCCTTCTAGAAGTCCATTGACTTTTGTTCCACATGGTTAATTTACCGCATTTGTATTACTTCCTGTATTTTTTACATCTTTCCCTCTCTTTCTACATGTTCCCCTTAAATCACAGTTAAAGTCCCCTGCAATTATAATTTTCATGTTAACCACCACATAGACTAATATTTGATACAACAGATTATCTCTTTTCTTGCTAGTTTTTATGTATGTGTGTGTGTGTGTGTGTGTGTGTGTGTGTGTGTGTGTGTCTGTGTGTGTGTGTATAATGTTATAATTCCATAAACATAGTCTGTCCACTTCACACCCACAACACTTCACTTTCCTTTCCTTACCAATTTTACATCTATATTTTCACTGTTTTTTTAAAACAACACATTCACTCCAGAACAGCGTTCACTTCTTAAGTTACTTATTACATAATACCCGCATTTTGTTGTTTGCAGTCTTCCTTTACTTGTCAAGAATCTTACCTTCTCTAGCAGAATAACATCCCCATCACAGTTACTACTCCATTCCAGTATCCAGTTCTTCTTACAGTGTTAATAACACTATTCACATTTTCTAAAATCACTCTAAATTGTTGCTTTTCCTTATTTTTAAATTATTGTTTTCTTAATTTTGCTCTTTCTGTAATTGGATATTTTTCCTGAGTTTATGTACAAAAAATTCTTGATCCTCAGAATCATATTTTTCACTGGGTACAACTTCAAAAAAAGTATTAGTATCAATCCCTTCTCATGACCTCTCTTTTTGCATGCATTCTCTCTTCTAATTTTTCCCCTTCATATTTGGTTTCCTCTTCTAAAGTTTCTTCTTTAACTAGTTCACCCTCATGCCTAGCTCTTGTTTTCCTTCCTCATAATTGTTTTCTTCCCTTTCCCCTTCTTTTTCATTATTTACTATTTCCTCTTGACAATCCATATAAAAAATTTCATTTTTTATACAACCTACATGCAGGCAAACACTTTCTTGCTATATGTATTTTCTCCCCACACTAGGTACATTGTACTTTGTCACATTAATTAAAAGAGAAAAGTCCCCACAAAAAAAATAACAAATGTGTCACCATGTTGTTTTAACATTTCAAAACAGCTTCCAACCTTCACCATGCATTGCATAAGTTTGTCTCATCTCTAACTTTCACAATATTATCAATAGTTTCACACAAACCCTACATGCATTTTAACATTGTGTTCTTCCAGTTTATGAGTTCTAAAATGCAAAGTAACCTTTTTAACATTAAAGTTATTACTAGAAAACAAATAATTGTTTCACGGATAAATGTCCTTATTTTTATTATACGGTTCCAGAAATGTCATTAGCAGTTCATCAGTTTCAAATGTTAAGTTACAAAATGTCTCTGTCCCAATATGTATAAATAAACTATTTTCTTGAGCTTTAAAACCCAAAACAGTTACTAAATTGTCCCATACTTATCTATCTATTACAGTGTCATTTTTTTCCTATTATCACAGTTGGTCTTCTCTTCTTTGAAAAACAGTTTTAATTACAGTTTGTTACTGCTCTCCTTTTTTGCCTACTGTCACTATTGCATATGTTTTAGTTGCTGCATTATCTACTGCCACAAAACCAGACACCTTCTCAGTTTTTTGCTGCTTTCCTCTTTTACTTTCTGCCATCACTGCATAAGTTTTAACTGACGCATTCTCTCCTGCCACATCACCTGGTTTCTTTTCCACATTACCAGCCTCAGTTCTTCTGAAAAAGTTAGCTGCCATCTCACCCCATAAAACAGAAGGACTGTTACCTGGAATATCCTGCTCAATTATTTTTGACAGAACATTATCTGCAAGAACTCCTTTCACCAGTTCTGTTGTCTGCACCACTTGAAGAGACTCACATAATTCCTTCTCCATGGAGACAAATAAACACTGCTCATTCTTAACATCTACCACACAGGAATTTTGTTTGTATTCTGACACTCCATATCAAGCTAACTTTTTTTCTCCAAGTTCTGACTTTCCACCTCTAACGCTCCATAGCTTTTCTCTCCTCCTCCTTGTTGCTGTTTCCCTTATGCCTCTTCTTTGCTGCTACAACTGCCCACCAGTGTCATCTAGCAGCTCAAAAGAGTAGTTGCTCTTTATTATTAAACATTAAATCATATTAACATTATTTACAATATTAATATATTATATATTATTTGCAGTTATATACATTTTAACTCATACATTTTGCTATCTAATTATATTTTGACACCTTCCAATTACTCTTTTGTTTTTAAGCATTTATTATTTTTCCCAGCTTTTTTCCATAACCAAAATCATATCTTCTTTAACATTTCTGACAATATCCATTTTCCATTAAATTTAATCTCATTCATTCTTTCATTCCAAATAGTCCATATAATATAGAACATTTGTATCAGTTTTCTTAAAATCTTTTTGCACTTCAGTACCCATATTCTATCACATCCATGTTTATATCTTTTAGTCCTTTAATCCCTTCCACAAAGTAATTTTTACATAATTTGCCCTACAATTCCTATACTCTTTTACAATACAAAAAAAAGTGTTCTGCCATTACAGTTTCACTACAATAATTGCAAACTCTTTCTTGAATTATTTTATATGGGACATTAGCTTTTACTAGTAGCTTTCTTACTGATAACCTCCATAAAATAATCCTTACATTCATAATATTTCTTACAACATCCAAATCTCACTCTTATGGCTTTCCTTTTCTCATTCTCTAAATGCATCAGTGGATATATATAATAATATGTATTCATTATATTTATATAGCCTTCTTTCCTGTTTTTATTTCAGTATTGTTTACATTTATTTACCGTAATAAGATCTTATCTTGATACTCTCTCATTTCCTCATTACCATGTCCTTTCTATCTTTTCAATGTACTCATTTTTCCCATATTCCCTTGTACCTTTCTCTCATTATTAAACATATAATGATTTTTTTACCTTCTTTTAACCAAGTCAATACTTTGAATAAATGTAATTATGCTAATATACAATTGGATTAGCTAATCCTAATCCTCCTTTTTTCTTCCATGACATATAACACCCTCTTTTCACTGGGTTAAATCCTGATCCCCATATAAAAGAGAATACGATCGACATGACTTCTTTTTCATACTTTGTAGGCACTATAAATGCACTACTAAACATGCAATTGTTTCCTAATAAGATATAGTTAATTAAATAAACTTTTTCTTATACATCAATTTATATGTCTTGAAAAACATACAAATATTCCTCACTTTTTGTCCTGCATATCCCATTGTTGTATCCTATACCAGTTAATCCCAAATTGTTTACACAATATCTCTATTACTTCAATATTAAACTGAATACCTTGTGGCGCTGCGGTAGTGTTGTCGCCTCACAATAAGATGCTGTCCGGTTCGATTCTCAGCTAGAGCGTCTTCTGCTTGGAGACATGCATGAATGGGCGTACCTTCGTTGAAGGTTGTGTGTCAGAGCTGGCAACTCAGCACATAAAAATCTACTGCCAATCATTAGCGGACCGGAGTTCCGCTGTGGCAACCCCTAACCGGGAAAAGCCAAAAGAAACAGCAACCTTATATTTTCTCTATTGTTCCTATAACTTTACTTTTCTCCTTATTTATACACATAATGATAGCCTTTAAATATTTATTAAGTAGTTTAATCCCTTCTTGCATCCATTCCTTATATTTAGTCTTTATAATTATGCTATCCGCATAAGCATACATCATTGGTAATTGAATTCCCTCTAAAGATGTATATCTTGCTATCTTTAAAACTGTATTTATTTGGTGCACCACTGAATTAATGATCAATGCAAATAGAATATTACTTGCTAGACATCCTTGCCTAATACCACTCTTTACGACTGTTTCTTGACTTAACCATCCATTGCCTAAAACTTGTACTTTATTATGTTCATATATTGTAATAAATATCTTTGCTATTTTATCACTTATATTATATTGTCTCAATATGTCCCACAACATTTCATGTTACATCAAATGCCTTACTCAAATCACCTGCCATAATTTTAACTTCAGAATTCCTATTTATTATATCATCTACAATTTCTCTCATTATCATTAACATTTATTGACTTCCTTTCTCCTTTTTTCCAAATATTGCTTCCTCAAGTAAATTATTTGCTTTATTTTCTAATCTTTTCTCTATTATTTTCATAAATATTTTATAAGTTGCCTTATTTAGAATCATCAGTCTCCAGTTCCTTATATCTTCCTTTCCTTCTTTCTTCCATATCCATTTCATTACATCAACACATATTTCTTTTTCTCTTAGGCCTTTCTATATCCATTCATTTAAACTTCCAGAGAATGCTTCTTCTGCCGATCAGTCATAACTTTATACATATAATATTCAGTTCCATCCAATTCTGTCACTGACTCCATGTTTACCTCTTTTAACATGCCCTTAATTTCTACTACCATTGTTTTCCTTTCTAACCACTCATTATCTTCCTTAGTTCATTTTTAATTCCCTAGTTTTGTTTTTCTTCTATCTTTTTCTCTCTGACTGCTTTCCCTATATAATCTTTTGTAACATCCATTATTTCTTGCTGTGATTTAACATATCCCCCTTCTCATTTCTTAATTCCCTTATTGATCTCTTATGTTCTTTTCCTAATTTATTGAAATATGGAGTGACTTCTTCCTTTTTCGCTTGTAAGAAATACCTTTGTTTAAACAACATTTTTTTTATTTTCTTTGGATTTATTTCATATATTTTCTTCACTTTTCAAAAAAAAATCTCTTATTTTCTAGTAAACATTTTAACAGTGCCTGACTTTTATATATCCTTCTTTTTCTTGGATTTCTATCCAGATTGCTAAATAATCAGCAAATGCATAATTTTTACACTTTCTGAAATTAGAAAGTAATATGCCTCTCTCTTTATATTATTTCTTTTATATGTCTACTGTTTATTATGCCAGATATATTCCACATTTTATTATCTCTGTTATTGTCTTAAGATGTCTATCTTCTTTTCATCTGCATTTTAGGTCACAATTAAAGTCTCCTGCTAATATCTCAATGTTTACACGAACATAATTGAAAATTGTTTTAAACATTAACTCTCTTTCTTTTTGTAACATATGCATACAGTGCAATAATTCTACATACCTGGCTTTTCCACTTTACATCCACAACTATAGTAATACATTTTGTCTTATCACAATTACAGATTAAACAATCATTTCTACCATAAAAAAGTCATACCTCTTAAGTTCATAGGTCCGTAGGTTCATAGGTGTGTACTAGGCTAATGGCCCTGGAGCCTTTACCAGCCTAGCCCATAGGATTACCCTGGCATTGTGCCATCATACCACCTGACCTTAATTCCCAGTGCCTCTGTTGAGTAAAGCTACTAGAGTGATCCCTGGGGTGAATTTTCTATTTCACCTGAAACCTGTCCCTCCAGCATGTTCTGTTGATTGTGGTAATGAGGTTGAGGTCTCTGGAGCATGTGGTGTGGATGGATTGGGATTTCTTTAGATGTAGCATTTCTAACAGAGCTGGGTCAGACATGGCTTTGTAAATCAAGCAGAGATTGCCTCTAAGTAGGTGATATGAGACAGAGAATAGTTGGAATTTTTTAGTCTGTCCATATTGGACAAATGTTTAAGACCCAGGATCCTCTATGTGAGGTACTTTTGTGGCATCCCCAGTTGTTGCAGGTGTTTAGTGAGGTACATGTCAAATACGGCATTGTATTCAATTATTGGTCTTATGAGGGAAGAGTAGAGGGACACAATGACCTCTTTTTTTTCCTGGATGCAAAACCCTTAGCAATGAGATGTGCCACATAGAAGGACTTTCTGACCACAGTGACAAATGTGGCAGTCAAAAGAGAGGTTGCTGTCAACCTGTGCTCCCAGGTCTCTTATAATGCCTTCTGTGTTCAGTGGACTACCATCAATGTGGTAATTCATGGAAACTGGGTTTTTCCCAAAGGGGATGATGACACATATTTTGGCATTGAGCTTAAGGCCATGGTTCTGACATGAGTCATTGGTCTCAGTAATGCCTTTCTGTAGGATGTCAGCATCACTCAGGGAGTTAATAATAGCTGCCAACTAGCAATCATCTGTGAACTTTGTCAGCCAGAGTCCCCTCAGAGCACCTCATTGGCCCTCTTCAGAGAAGTAGATACCAAACAGGAGAGGACTCAGGACCAAACCATGTAGGAATGCACTCGTAACTGGTCAGCAATATGACTTGGAGTCAGCTACTTTCACACTGTCGGTTCTACTTTGAGAGCCAGTCTGCAACCCACCTAGTGATATAGAGGTTGATGCCTAGCTTAGTGAGTTTTGCTATGATTCCTGAGTGGGGAATGGTATCAAAGGGCCTGACCAGATCAAGATAGGCTATATGAACCACGTTGCCTTCATCCACAGCTCTGGTGACTTACTCAAAGAAGTTGGGTAAGTTGAGCAGGCATGATCTACCCTTCACAAAACCAAACTGTGTGGGATCCAGGGTTTTCAGATTCCCTATATCCTTGTTTATTAGGTCCATGATGATGTGTTCCACAGCTTTGCATATTAGACTTGTCAGACTAATGGGGTTATAGTTCCCAGGGTATGTAGTTGCTCCTTCTTTGTGGACAGGGATGACTGTAGCAGTGCACCATTCGGTAGGGACGAAGCCTGAGGTGAGGCAGTGGCTGAACAGGTCACAAAGGTAAGGTGCCAGTTCAATCTGTAGTTCATGTAGAACACAGCCAGGGATATTGTCAGGTCTCACAGAAGCTGTATTCTTGGCCTTGGACAGTAATGTTTTAACCTTTGCAGCAGTAATACTGGGTGGCTGGCAATTTACTGGTATTGTGACTGTTCCCTTGGAGGGAGGGGTAATGTTGGCACTGAATCTGTTGGCTAGTATATTGGCAATATCTGTTGGCTTGTTATAGGAGGTACCATTGTGCAGTAGCTCAGAGAAAATCTGGGTATTGCCATGGAGATTCTTTACATAACTCTAGAAGGCCTTGTGGTTGTCTTTCCTATCTGCTGCAATTCTGTTTTCATAGCTAGCTTTAGAGGATTTAATGAGGGATCTCAACTTTTTATTGAGGCTGTTAAGGGAGTTTTTCCAGTCTTGGGACTTCACCTTATTCCAAATCAGTTTCCTCCTTCTGTTGTAGAGTTTGTCTATGGCAGGGGACCACCAGATTGGCTTCCTTTTTTTGGAGGAGAGCATCTTGGTTCTATTGGGCATGGCGAGATCCATGCATTTGTGTACACATACGTACAGTCTATCGGTGTATGATTTTGCAGTCATTCAAATGATCCTCATTTGCATGGGTGCCGTGAAGTTAGCCACCTCTGTTTTTAGGAGCTCAAAGTTAGCTTTGGAGAATTTTTTCATGGTGGTTACCTTTGCGGGGGAGTGGGAGGAATGTTGATTTCCAAGGTGATTAGTTTGTGGTCAGATCTAACCAGGCAGGAGTTGACTATTGGTGTAGAGCAATGGCTGCCCATGTTAGTAATGACCAGGTCAAGGATGTTGCTACTTCTAGTGAGGGTAAGAACGAGCTGGTCCAGGGCATTGAGATTAATGGATTCCAGGAAATGTTGGGCAAGTGTATTGGTACATGAGTAGTTTTCCCAATTAATGGAGGGGTAGTTGAAGTCATCCAGTATGAGAGTGGTAGGTTGCCCCCTAATATTCTCCAGGGTGCTTAGGAATGTGGAGTGTGAGTCTTGAGAGATGGATGGGGATCTATAGCAAGCTACAACCTGAATCGCTGTCTTACCCAATGTTAGCTGCACCTGAAGTATCTCAGATGCGTTATGTTGTTCTTTCCCTTCCTTACTATTTATTCTTGCTAAGAATTTTTTCTGGTATCCTCTGTCTTCCTCTCTTCTTTCCTTTTTCCTTCATTCATTGCTTGTGCATTCAATGTCTTCTTCTCAGTTTCACTTTCTTCCATCTCTTCCGCTTGTATTCTGTCCATAATTTCACCCCACAATACTGTTTTCTTGCTTTCTGTTTCACTTTGTTCTATAAGCTCATTTAAGTAAACATCCCACAACCCTCCTAATAGGAGGGTTGTAATAACACATCCCGACTGTGACACTTTCTCTTCCACAAACATTTCTTCTTGGAATAAAATCTCTGAATCCTGTAACCCATCCTCTGGGATCCAAATGTTCTCCTGACCTGTCTCTCACTGCATCTATACTCCTTCACATTCTTTTTCATCTGCCACTTCCTCTTTTTGCAAAGGATCAACATCCTTTCTATTCATATGTACTTTATCAAAACTCATACATAGACACGTTTTACAATACCCTCTGATGCCTCCTTGCTCACTCTACTGCTTTCTGCTTCTCCGAGCTACCTCTGCACCCAAACCAGAAACAAGAAGCCCAGAAGCAAACAGCATCCCCGCTCACAAGACTAGGGAAAGTTCCTCGAAGTTCCTTGATGCCCTGGTCAATTTTTCCCTAGTGGTATAAAGACCAACAAGGGTCTCCCCTGAAAATAGGTGACTAGCCTACTGGGGCTAAACATGGCTCCATTTGACAAAGAAGACAATGATGAAGAATGTGCTTGTTCACAGAAATACTTCTAATCCTTCATTTTCATCAAAGACCTACCCACTGATAAACCTGACAATGAACCCTGACAGCATTTCTATGATGATTTCACCTTCTAATAAAAATAATGGAAAAAAAGACTTAAAGAAATCATAAGATTTCCTTTTGAGTTTAACACAGAGACAAAGCTGCACGTTAGGTACTTGTGGTGGAGATCCATTTTTGTCTGCATCTGCTAGAGATCCATTTTTGTCTGCACTTCTGTTTACGGAAAAGACAACAACCAAATACAAAAAGGGGAAGGTAATGAACCTAGTTAACAAAATTCAACCCAGAAAATCCAAAACTAGGAGCTCCAAGGAAGCAGGGCACCAGTTCTGTACAAAATACTTTTATTTAACACTTTACAAGCTAAAATGCTTTCAACCGACTAAAAAGGTTAAGCGCTTTCATCTTTCAAAATTACGACATCATCAGAACAAAACTAGCAGTTTAAAAGAACCAGTAAAGACACACCTCCCCCATTTAATCCAATCACAGATCACAACATATTTAAAGAAAAGACCTTCCAATGACTTGCAGGCCAAAAAATCATGGAGGAAAGACCTAAATAAAAAGTACAGTATTTCAAACAGAAACACAGACAAAGATGTCAAAAATGATAGTGACAGAATGCCATTGCAGACAGGAAATTAATGTGCTTGTGAACTAATGAATAAGAACAATTAATTTCAGTAGAAAATGAGTTCAGAGTCTGTTCCAGTAAGTGGTGGGAAGATTGTGGTAAATAGTGTCCAACCTTCTTCTTCTTCTTCTTCTAACTGACCCTTAGTTGTTGTTATCGATGAAGGATGATCTTCAGTTAATTGACAGCCAGAGTCTGAAAAACAATCCTAATAAATCATTTCCCAAGTGGCTCCATTTGGTGGCTTGAAGACAGTTCCACAGAAGACTGATTTAATGATCTAGTGTCCAGACTAGGTTATGAAGGATTCAAGACAATATACATTCTCAGGTATAAGACATATAATTTGCCTGAATTCATGTGACTGATAAGCAACTATAGTACAGGTAGAGAGCAGGTGCAAGTACTTCTGGAAAATTTCAGAGTAACAGGGGACTTTGAAAGGTAAGAGAAATGTTCTGCCTGCTCTTCTCTACTCTGCTACTCTCTTGAAGTTTCACTGTTGAGTACATCACTTGACTGAATTTTGATTCTTTAATTTTGTTTCTGTGTCTTTCTCTCCCATCTCCTTTGTTCATTTGTTCTCTTTTCCCTTCTTCATCCACTCCTTTCATTCTTTTTCTTTCTTTTCTTTATAAATTACACAAAATACATACATCAAAGGGATTTATTAGTAGAAATGAAAGTACAGTTGTATACTTTATTTACCATAGCAGTAGTTGTTTGAATAGATCATTGTTGCAGTAGCCATCACAATAAGGAATACATCCTGTTAAGGATACCATATGTCTGGCCAGTCTACAAAGCTTCAGGCTTCTTCCTCACGTGCAGTATTCCCACCTTTAGCTCAACAGGATGTGCTAACATAAGGCAGATGTATAGATATTCCAAAACTGAGAGCCGTCTTGCCCAAAGTGAGACTGAAGGCTAAAGCTCTCAGTAGGGTCCTGTCAGAAGAGGAAAGAGACAAAGGTACCTCATAGGAAGGGAAATAAGGAAAATGAAGGGTAGAGGCTAGTACTGCAACAGTAATCCATTCGAACGCCTGCTGTTATGGCTAGTAAAATACAGAATCACCATTGCAGCAGCCATTACAATATACATACATACATACATACATACATACATACAAATGTTTCAAGCATGGGCAGTAAAGCCCTTCTTGCTTGCCAATATATCAAAACACTTGTTCCCATAATAAATGTCCAGGCTGTTCTTAAAAATATCAAAACTAGTACTTGCTTTAATGTAATTTGGTAGACTGTTCCAAGCATCAGCTACTCTGTCAGAGAACCAATTAGTACACTTCTCATTCCTATAGAATCTTCTACATAGGTTGTCTGATGATTCTCTAGTACTTTTTGATAACCCAAACATTCCCAGAGGTATTTGTCCCTTAATGCCCTATATACCTGAATAAGATCTCCTCTTAAATATCTGTAAGAGACACTGTACAAGTTCAAATATTTTAGTCTTTCATAATAACTTAGATTTTCACATCCATGGATGCCCTTAGTATATTTCCGCTGCACTCTTTCTAGTTTATTCATGCTTGTTTTCCTATAGGGTTTCCATATTGTTATTCCATATTCAAGTTTGGGTCTAATGTAACTAACAAACAATGACTTCATTATGTTTGATTTCCTAGACTTTATAAATCTTTTTATACAATCTATAGTTCTATAGCTATCATTAGCCAATTGGTTGATATAATTAGAAAAAACTCATAGTTGAATCTACCTATATACCCAGGTCCTTAAATGAGTTTACAGTTTCAATCACTGTATGCTGTATTAAATATTTACCTTTCAGTTTATGTCTCCCAAATCTCATATGCTTAGTTTTTGATGTATTTATCAACATATTATTTTCCTGTGCCCAAATGGTCAATTTAGTCAAATTATTTTGCAGACATGCCTTATCTGTAACACTTGTAATCAGTTTACCCAATTTCAGGTTGTCAGCATATAGACTGTAGAACACCTCAGATAAAAAAGTAAGGTCTGAAAGATACAATCTAAACAAGTAAGGACCTAGTACAGAGCCCTGTGGGACACCTTGACTGTAATCAAGGATTTCACCTGTCCAGTTGGTGTGTAATACTTGCCATGTCCTATTTGTAAGCCATGCAGCTATCCATCTTATCAACAGTACATCAATACCTAGTTGTACTAATTTATTGGTCAGTGTTTTGTGCATGACCCTGTCAAATGCTGAAGTTAAATCTATATAAATCACATCAATCACATCACAGCACAATTTGTCATTCATAACGGTTATTATATTGCTATAGAACATCATGTTACAGGTGGTAATAGATCTATTTTCAACATATGCATGCTGATATATGGTTTCAAGTCCCAACCTATCCAGTTCTAACAATAACTTATCCAGTATTACCTTCTCTATTATTTTTCCACAACATGAAAGTAGACTTAAGAGTCTGTATGATTCTGGGTTTGTCCTACTCCCCTTTCCCTTAAAGACAGGTTTAATAAGTGCATGTCTCCAATCTTGAGGAATCTCCCCATATTTATATGACCTAGTGAATAATAGTTGTAATGGCAGTCTAAGTTCTTGCTTAAGTGTTCTCAGGTCATTGTTACTTATTCCGTCTCCTCCCTGTGCTTTGTTTGCATCCAGTCTGTACAGTTATTTTTCAATATAATCTAATTTGATTCCAGTATCTGGGGTTACCTGGATGTCACTAAGACAACTTACCACCCCTTTTGTGGAGCCAAACTGTTTTGAATAAGATTTTGTAAATATATCTCTAATCTGTTGTGTCTGAGAATAAATTTTAGAATCTGCACACAGTTTATCAATTTGTGTATCTTTACTCCTTCCACATCTTATGTATCTATAAAAAGGTTTCCTATTATGTTCAATATCTTTATATAAATTTTGTTCAAATTTTTCTTGATCTTGTCTAACCCTGTGCTTAATCTGTTTGTCCAGCTCGTTTATTTCAGTTTTCAAAGTTGTAGTTCGACCTCACTTCCATTTCTTATACTTTTTTGGCTCTCACCTTAATCAGGTATCTTGTTGGAAATATACCCCCTTGATGTTGTGTGCCTAGGTCCTGATATTATACATTTTTTTGACTTTTTGCACTCAAACAATTTCTCTTTCAAAACATTCCACATTCCATCTGCAGTTTTTCCACTGAACACCTCACTTCAGTTAGTTTTGCACAGTAACTGTTTTGCTTCCCTGTAATCTGTAATTAACCTTCTGTGCATTGGCTTAGATTTCAGTTTGGCAGAATTCTCTAGCAACAAATTAACCTTTATGACCCCATGATCACAGCACATCAATGGAGGTAAAACTTGACTTGAAGTTACATTAATTTCTTTGGGAACACAAACAATGTCTAGTATATTCCGTCCACTGGTAGGTTTTTTTTTACAATCTGAAGCATTTGTTGTTCCTGAATATATTCTGTGAATAATTTCTTTACTAACGTTGTTGAATCAATATTATTCCAGTCTGTTTCTGCTAAATTTAAGCCCCCAGCTAATATTATTTTTCCCTCCTGTGTTTCATGTAAGAAATGTATGAATTCCTATAGGTCATCTACACTTGACTTTGGTAGTCTGTACACTCCAACAATCTATATGTTCCAGGGTTGTCTTTATTGTCACAGTTACACAGTCTATAGTATTGGTGTTATCACTGAACATGTAAAAATCACAAGTCTCATAGCTATCTTTAATTCCTATCATAACACCTCCATCTGATTTTTTGTTAGAATGTCTGTTACAGTCAAAACATTTATACCCTGACATAACTGGTTTCTGGTCATTGTTCTTTAACCATGTTTCACAAACTATAACAACATCAATCTTGTGGGAACATAGCAAATTTTCTAATAAAAAAACTTTATTATTAATGCTCCTAGCATTAACAACCATCAGAGATGCATCAAATGTTGCTATCTGTGAAATGATACATTTTTGACCTGGCAGAAATCCTGGCTAGTGTTTGTCAAATATTGCAAAATATCTGCTGCAAAAATTCTCTGACCTGATAGAGACAAATGCACACCATCCTCTCTGAACACGTGTGCCCAAAAGAAGGCTTGTATGCTCTACACAGTTCCATTTTTTAAAATAGGACATTTTTTCCATGTAGGTGTTTACCCAAAAAAATCTTTTCATTCACAGTGACCTGACTATCCTTTCCATAGGTGATTTGTGAAAAATATGTTCTAACACCAGTACAAGCTATACTATCTAGAAGGGCTGCCAGTTCCCGACTAACAGTCCGAGAATCTTTGTTGGTGACATCATTTGTACCAACATGAGTAAAAACAGATCCATACTTCCTTACATTAGGGTGTTCCAAGGCTTGTTTCACATCTTCTATTTTTGCTCCTGGCAAGCATAACTCTACTCAATGTTCATTATCATCTCTGCAAATATAAGTATCAGTTCCTCTAATAACTGAATCTCCAATTACAAGAATATCTTTGCTGACCATCTCTGAAGAATCTTCAGCTTCTAATATGGTCATTTCTGCTCTATCAGTTGTTACGAAGGATAGATCTTTATCACCATTAGTCTTATTAATTCTACTGTTTTCATTGCGTATTCAATTCTCATCCAGCTGGCATTGTAAATCCACAGCTTGAGCCATGTAGTCAACATCTGTCTTTCTCTTTTCTTTTCTTACAGTAATGTTCTTCAATCCTTTGACTTTCATGGTGGTGCAGTGGTAGCATTGTTGCCTCACAGCAAGAGGTTCTCCCATTCGATTCTCGGCTGGAGTGCAGGGAGTGCCTTCTGTGTGGAATCTGCATGTCCTCCCCATGGTTGGGTGGGTGTTCGAAAGACATGCGTAAATGGGAATGCCTTTGTTGAAGCTGGCACCTTGGCGTTCGTGAAAATCTACTGCCAATCATTAGCGGACCGGAGTTCCGCTGTGGCAACCCCTAACCAGGAAAAGCCGAAAGACAACAACAATGTTCTTCAATCCTTCCACGTTCAGTTTTAATTTCTTCCTTTTCACCTGCCCTTGCCTCTTTTTTCTACCTTTTCCATTGGAAAGGTGATGCCTTTTTCTGTAGACTGAGGGTTTTCTGATAGACAGATATCTTCATTCCCTGTCACCAGTGTGTTACATAACAAAGCAGAATTCTTTTTACTATGTATTCTCTTTCCTTTACAGTCATTAGTCAGTATCTTTTTCTTCCTTGTTATTTGTTGAGAACTTCGCCCTTTCTTTTTTTGTTGTTTCCTTCTAAACAAACCGGATCCTCAGATTGCTGAATACTTGCATCCACAATTCCATAGTTCTCAGGGGCCTCATCATGTTTCATAGGAGTTGAATGTTCTTTGCAGAAAATAGATGCATCATTTCTAAATCTGTTCTATTTGTTCTATGCCTAACATTATTTAGTTCCTTAGTCCAGTCATTAATATATGATGCAACACTTCTCCAAGCCATGCCAATTGCACATGTGCAATCATCATCATTAAGTCGAGATTTGTTTCTAACTATGTTAAGCAAATCATCCGACTTTTGACATGAACAAAGATCACCAGTGTTATCAGCTGTTACCTTTAAATATGCATAGCATTTATTGCAGTGTAGAAGATATTTGTGTATTAGCAAATCGTTAATTGCAGCATAGCATTTATTACACTGTAGAAGATACTTGTGTATTAGCAAATCGTTAATTGCAGACTCATTTAAGGAATCCATATTCAGCTTTAATTGAATAAAATATTGCAAAGGAAAAAAATTACACAAAGTCAGTAGCAAAGAATTCAAAGGAACTTAAATCAACTTCTATGACAAAAATTATACCAGCAATCTCCAACTAAATAATAAAATACAATAAAGTTGTTCTGACCACACAAGTTCTACCAGCCAGACAGAAGTTGTAATTTCTTTATGTCACAGTCGACTCGCACCTCCTTTTAACAGTAAAAATAAATAAAACTTCTCTTACCAGTCAACTTCACAACAAATCACAAACCAAGAGAGAATTGTTTTGATATGCTCAGAATTTTCCTCTCTGCAATCTGTGCAAATTTATAGCTGTCTAGGCCCCTTGTGGTGGCTAGAGCTTACCTGTCCTAAACCTCTTTCTCACAACCAAAAGTGAAACTAAAGGTAAAACAATAAAATATGACTCAAAGTAAAGCTTGTTAATAAGCAGTCTCTTCCTACCTACAAAGAGTTAAAATAGTGATAACAAATGCAATATAAATTCAAGTAAAACTGCTCTTACCAGTCAACTCCACAACAAATCACAACTAAGACAGGATAGTTTTGATATGCTCAGAATGTATGGTGCAGTTGCCAAAGCTGAGGAAGAATGGATTGAAAAGTGCCAGACTCCAGGTTTCCTTACAGGTTTAGCAAAACCTGCTCTGTCTCTGGTCACAGTATCTAGTTTGTAGTGTTTGGTGTAGATGTGACCAAAGTACCAAGTTGCCATTTCTAGAATAGATATAGAATCCACCCCTTTACAGAAAAGCCTCAGAAGTGGCCAGTGGTGTAGTGGAATGAGCCTTGACATTCTAGGATGAATTTTACCATGGTTAAAATAGCAAAATCAAACAGTATGTGAAAGCCATTAATAAATGGTTTGCTTAGATACTTGTTGTCCCTTCTTCTTACCCTCACAAGACACAAAGAGGTGATTTGATTTAACTAAAATGTTTAGTTTTTCCAAATAATATACTGGTTGCTCTAGGCATCTAGGCAATGAAGAATCTATTCTTTCCTTGCTGTGAGAGTTAGCATACAAAACAGGGAGCTGGTTACCCTAGCTGAAACTAAATTCAAAAACAACTTAAGGCAAAAAGGAGGGGCTGATTCTGAGACTCATCCCATCTTTGTCAAAGATCAAAAAAGTCTAGATAGACATAACGACCTGTACCTCAGACACGTATCTAGCACAGGTAAGAGCTACCAGCAGGGCAGTCTTCCATGTAAGATGTTTTAGAAAAAACTGTCTACAGATTCAAATAGAGATAGAGTTAACTTCTCCAAAACTAAAATCAAACCACAAGAAGGATTCTCCAAAACTAAAATCAAACCACAAGAAGGAGACATATTTTTTTCCTTGGAGGCCTGATATGCAAACTCCCTTTAAAAAATGTTTGACGTGGGAGAAGACAGAAAGGGGGGGTCTAGTGGCAGACAAGCTGAAATGACCAAGATGCATTATTTTATTGATGTATATGCTAGGCCAGAACTGAAGAATTCACACAGATACTGAATACCCAGGGGTAGCTTTTGAGTGAGCTGTATCCTTTCATCAGAGAGGTGTTCAGAAGGCATACTAGAAAACACTGTCCTGGACAGGGAATTGGGGATGACTTTTCTTAGATTTAGTGGAAAGCCTATTACTGGGAAAATTTACAGTGAACTGTAGAGATGCCAGAGTGTCTAAGTTGTCTCCCTAAACACCGAAGACTGGTGTATCTATTAACCGCATTTGTGGAATAAAGAGTGTCTAAGTTGCTAGATGTTGTGATGAGGTAGTCATCTAAGTAACAGAAAATATGTAGGCTTGAAGCCTGTGGTGAGCTATCACTGCGGCAAGTCACTTGGTGAAGACTGTTTGGGAGGTACACAAACCAAAAACTAAAGATGTAACTTGAAAATTGAATCCCGAGGCAAAGAACATTAAAGAACATCTGTGGTTCTCATGAATGTGAATGTGGAAATAAGTATCTCTGCAGAGGAAAGAGGGTTTGTAGCATCAACATTTTGATCTTTGGAATGTGAAGAAAAGTGCTTAGTTTGGAAAGGTATAAAATGAGCCTGCAGTGCCTACTTTTCTGAGAACAAAAAAAGTCTGTACTGAAAGCCTTTTGTTCATTGGTGTGTGGAACAGACTATGTGACCTTTTGAAACAGACTTTCAAAAATTCTCAAACAGGAGCTTAAGTTGATCCTTTGGAAGCTAAGGAATTCAAGATGGAATGGGAGGGGATGCCCACTGGAGCCTGTATCAATGCTCAGTGACACTTGGCACCCAAGAGTCTGATGTTATTGATTGCAAGGATTCCCTGAAATTCTGAGAAGAAGGCCATGGTGGGGAGGGGAGGGGGAAATTAGGAGGAAAGAACAGTCATATGTTCTTCTTTTGGAAGGAGGATCCTTGGGACCCATCCACTTTCTTTTTAGTTTTACCTTGCCATTTCTTTTTGAACTTATTGTTTGGAAAATTTATGCTGGCCTGATTTAAAGGATTTTTGAAAAAATAGATCTGGTTTAGAATGGTAGCTTCTTTGCAATTTTGGAATGTGTGATAACAATAGTATCTTTTCTTTTTCTTTTTTTTTTTTTTTTTTTCTTTTTCAGCAGAGGAATTAATTAACAAATAAAAGGTCTTTCTCCAGAAGGACATTTAACTGTTTGCCTTTACATTCTCTAGGAAATTTTAAAGTCTTATCCAGACATTTATCCTAATGACTATCCCAGTAGCAGCAGCTCTGAAAACAGTATCTACAGCATCTTCTTCTGATTTGATAGAATGTTTAGAAACCTAAGATACAGAATTGACAATTTCCCCAAAATGGATTTAATATCAGAGTTAGGAAGGTTATCCAAAGCTTGCTGCATATTAGCAAACATGGAAAAGAACTCCAAAGTAGTGGAAATGCAAATGTTTTTGCCAAATTTGTCAATGGCACAGCTATCCTTGTCATTAGGAGCAAGGTAAGTAGAAGAAAATCTTTTAGTATTTCTCTCTCTTTCTTTCTACATCTAAGGAAATAATGGCAGGGTCTTCAGAAGGGTTCTTATACAGATACTTGCTGGTATCTGGGACTTTACAGAACCTGCCAAGCTTTTTTGTAGATGCCAGTTTGGAAACTGGCAATTATGATACGGCAGAAAAAGTATCATTCAAGGAACCTGAAACTAGTAGGATAGCCACAGGTTTAGGACAATCCATGTTGAGGAGTTTGCAATACCTCTTTGAGAATCAGATAACTCCTTCCGTTGGAATTTTAAGAAACCTTACATTTCTGAAATAGTATCCCTAATGGAGATTTCCTCATTTGTGGAATATGTGGAAGGGTATTCTCAGACTCTGATTTTCAAGCTCGGGGGAAAGAAATTTATGAAACTTATTCTAATCTTTCCTGATTTGATTCTGACAGACTTTTTTCTTCAGAAGAAGAAACTGTCTTTCACTTAACAGGAGTGGAAGATGAAGACATTGGGAAAGATGGCTGAAAGGGCTGTCTGGCTTTAAATAACCCCTAGGAAAAAATAAACCAATCCTGTTTTTGATCAGAAGGAGTAGTATTAGGAGATGACTGCTTGCAGTTTCAAGAGCGCACTTTTGTGGAGTATCCAGACATATGGTCTTCAGAGTCAAAGCCATAAGTAAAGCCTGTATTAGTTACCCCATTAATGTCTTCTCTCACTAGTACTTGATGTATGCACTTTTGTGGAGTGTCCAGACATATGGTCTTCAGAGTCAAAGCCATAGGTAAGGCCTTTATCACTTACTGCATTAATGTCTTCTCTCACTAGATACTTGATGTATGCACTTTTGTGGAGTGTCCAGACATATAGTCTTGAGAGTCAAAGCCATAGGTAAGACTGTGAGACAAGGGAAATACTGCCAGCCCAACTAGCTGGAATTTTGAAAATAATTATATGTCATTTGAGAATATTAATATGATTTATATAAAAATGTAACAAAAGGAGACACTGCCAGCCCAGCTATTTGAAATTTTATAAATAATTATATGTCATTTGTGAATACCAGCATGATGCAATTGCTTGTGTTACCAAATGTATTAGAACTTTATGTTATGTGTATATTAAACTACTGGTATAGAAGTGTATGTTGAACAGGGTTTGTACAGTACTGCGCTTCAAGGATGTGTCCACAGTATACCCTACTGGAAAATAACAGAAATGTATATAAACTATATATTTGTGCAAATGTATATGTTTTAATAGTAGAAACTGGAACATACAGACTTAACTTGCAAAATGTCAAGAAGATAAGTTGAAATTAAAATATTTCACAATTGTGCTATAAAAGTTAGTTTCAATGCAGCAAGGAGACAAGATGTCTAGAACTAGGTTGCCTTCTGCACTGTTTTGTAAGTGTTTTATTGTTTTATGTCTTCTAGCAACTGCAAGCATCTGAATGATATGTATTTTTCACAAAGAGATGTCAAATGCAACAATGGGGGGTTTAGCTTGGGAACTTAAGTCAGGTGACAAAAAGTGATGTCATCCAAGCTAACCCAGCAGTAATATTTGATATTAATTTAAGAGCTCTCTACGAGAGATACTGGGCATTTTGTATTTTGTCTTTGACCTGGAAACATCCATTCATCATCATTACATCTGCACGTGCCTTGCTGTAAGTAAGTTTTTTAGGGCATAGTAATTATTTTAGATGGGTCTAGGACTATTCACTGAAAGCACATTTCACTGAAAGTCCAATGACTGTGCACAAATCACTGAAAGCTTAATTTGCTGAAAACACAATCCACTGAAACACATTTCACTGAAAGTTATATATGGCCTTTTCCCCACTGTAGTGCAATCCTGGAGTTAGTATATATAGTAAGGGGGGCACCACCCCCCACATTGAGGGTGTTGGGTGTGTAGC
>NC_056746.1:1053112017-1053114517 GCF_019279795.1 Protopterus annectens | reverse complement strand
AGGGATAATATATGGTTGTCTTTTCCTGACAAAATTCATTGGATGAATGGTCTGTTGGGACATGTGAGACTACTAGGCTATAGCAGCCTCCAAAGGGGATGTGACAGAGGGTCTTAGAGAAGCAGACTGTGACAGGCTGAGGGCTACATAAGCACTTCTGCAGAGTCTTCAATCTCAGACCATACAAGAAAGGTGGACATATGAATTAAGTCATACACCTCTCTTGACAACTTCATTTTCCTTCCCTGAGTAGGGAATCAGTTGACATAGTAGTTCAGCTAAAGTTTCTCAAGCATTTGTTTTTGAGAAACACTCAGAGGGAACGTAGAGTACTTCTGACTCTTTTTAGAGTAAAAGATAAGATACAACCTGATGTTGAGGTCCTCACCTAGACAAAAAAAACAACTAGAATGATACGAATCCTCATACAGGATTTGAGCCCAGGACTGCACTTGCCCTATACGCTAAGATTTTATATAAATCTGTTGACAAAAGGAAGGGTCCCCTGATGCGGTACTTATCTGCTCAATGTCTAAGTAGCTGAAGTCATCCACAAGTACTACAAGACGCAAAGCTTAAAGCAGTCTGCATGAGCATACTAATGGCAAGAAGCTTCTGAGTGTTAACATGCCGATACATCCCTCTTAGACTAACATATCCTTTCAGGCTAAGGATGGATGTATAAAGCCCAAGGAATGAACCTTAAGATTTGTAGACTAAACAGACATATGGTATCCTTAACAGGATATGTCCTATATTGTAATGGCTGCTGCAGCAGTGTTCCAGTGAAGAAAAGACAGTATTGCAGCTTGTTTACTGACAGGTCTGGGTTATGAAAGGGCTAAGATCTGATTCTGTTTTTTCATGTGAAGGGACTTAAAACATCACTGCTGCTTAGTTGGCTGTCAAATGGGAAAAAGGTCTAACAATGGATTCTAGCTGGTGTAGCAGGCTAACAGCACTCCCTCAACTCTCAAGGACCATAATCTTTTTCCTGATTCACCAGTGTCAGGCCTTCTAATATTGATTAAGTGTATATGATTGTCAGAGTTATTACACTGAGTGTATTTTGTGCTGTTCTTGTACAGTTTCTTGACTTTGATGTTTGTGTGAACTATGTCAGTGGAGTGGTTTCACTTATATTTTTTTGTTTTCTATGTTAAGGATTTTCAGTTTTTCTGTTTTTACTTTGTTATATTGGTCATGTGACTGCAGATGCAGTTTGAGAATACATTTATAGGCAATGGTGTAGTGCAGAAATGGTGCAACGATGGTTTACTTGACTGAGAGTATTTGCTATTTTACCTTGGTTGTACAGTCATGGAATTGGTATATATAAGAAAGAGAGTGGGAGTCCTCCCATACATGAGGGTGTGAGGCAGGGAGAACTTGCACCACTGCCAAAAAAAAAAAAAACATTTTCTTTTTCTCAGTTTTACTGATGAAGAAAAATTTCTTTGCTTATTGTTCATGATTTGGGTTTATTTTACTGCATGTGATGGTAACTTATGTCGTCACAGATCTATTTCTTAACTTGAGGAACATACACTGTCACGTGACCTAAGGCTCCCAATCACATGTGAAAAAAAAATCCATTGCACAGTGAGGTTGGTGGCTCACCCATTACATTCCACTAACATGAATTCTCTCTCATGAAAGATGGTGTAAATGCAAACTGCAGTAAGTTGTGGGAATTGAGGAGTTATCAGTGAAAAGATATGTAGGGTAGGGCTGGGTGGAATGATGAAAAAGATAAATACAGAAAGGATCTTCATGACACATGGTTAGCATAATCAAAAAGATGACTGGCATTTGATATGTCAAAGTCAAAGTGAAAGTAAACTTTATTGTCATTTAGAACTACACACTTGTAGCCTAAATGAAATTTTGTGCATCAGCTCAACAACTGTGATTACAAAGGAGAGTGAAACAACACATACAAGTAGAGGAATAAACATAAATAACAAATAGAATACTACTTCCAGTGCACGCAAGAAAGAGCAGAGACATTTACCAACACTCATATAAGAAAATAAGCGACGTGACAATTTGAAACAATCTTTTATTCTTTTTTATTCCACCACAAATGCTGATATGAAGCAGTAGAAGGGAATGTTCTTAAAATGAACAAACAATTCAGTTACTGAAAAAGTACAATTCAAAATCACAACACATTATTTCAGGGGACTGCTTTATAATGGGAATTATACAGTCAGCAAAAGAAATAAACATTGGATTAATTTCATTTTCTTTACACTAATGGAACCAACCTGAGACAGTCATAATGTAAACACAATTTACACCATGACATGTATTATTGCTTAAGCACTATACAGCATGTACATTGACCAAAGTTACATATTTCTGCATAATGCAGTCAGACGTCTGTGTCACAGAAGAACATTACTGTGGGAAGCCAGCAAGGGTGCAAAGGTTATTCTTGGAAAGATATGAAAAGGTAAAAAATGGTTTTGACTTTGCAACTAAATTCCACGTTAAT
>NC_056746.1:1053102017-1053107017 GCF_019279795.1 Protopterus annectens | reverse complement strand
AAGAGAGACATGCACAGCATGCAGTGTAAGGGTAGAGGGACAACACCTACTGAAGAGAGACATGTGCAGCATGCAGTGTAAGGGTAGGGAGACAACACCCACTGAAGAGAGACATGCGCAGTATGCAGTGTAAGGGTAGGGGGGACAACACCTACTGAAGAGAGACATGTGCAGCATGCATTGTAAGGGTAGGTGGACAACACCTACTGAAGAGAGACATGTGCAGCATGCATTGTAAGGGTAGGGGGACAACACCTACTGAAGAGAGACATGCACACCATGCAGTGTAAAGGTAGGGGAACAACACCCACTGAAGAGAGACGTGCACAGCATGCAAGCAGCATGCAGTGTAAGGGTAGGGGACAACTCCTACTGAAGAGAGACATGCGCAACATGCAGTGTAAGGGTAGGGGACAACACCCACTGAAGAGAGACATGCGCAGTATGCAGTGTAAGGGTAGGAGGACAACACCTACTGAAGAGAGACATGTGCAGCATGCAGTGTAAGGGTAGGGAGACAACACCCACTGAAGAGAGACATGTGCAGTATGCAGTGTAAGGGTAGGGGGACAACACGTATTGAAGAGAGACATGTGCAGCATGCATTGTAAGGGTAGGGGGACAACACCTACTGAAGAGAGACATGTGCAGCATGCATTGTAAGGGTAGGGGGACAACACCTACTAAAGAGAGACATGCACACCATGCAGTGTAAAGGTAGGGGGACAACACCCACTGAAGAGAGATGTGCACAGCATGCAAGCAGCATGCAGTGTAAGGGTAGGGGACAACACCTACTTAAGAGAGACATGCGCAACATGCAGTGTAAGGGTAGGGGGACAACACATACTGAAGAGAAACATGCACAGTATGCACTGTAAGGGTAGGGGGACAACAACTACTGAAGAGAGACATATGCAGCATGCAGTGTAAGCATGCAGTGTAAAGGTAGGGGACAATACCTACTGAAGAGAGGCATGCACAGCATGTAATATAATGGTAGGGGGATAAAACCTACTGAAGAGAAACATGCCCAGCATGCAGTGTAAGGGTAGGGGGATAACACCTACTGAAGAGAAACATGCACAGCATGCAGTGTAAGGGTAGAGGGACAACAGCTACTGAAGAGAGACGTGCAGTATGCAGTGTAAGGGTAGGTGGACAACAACTACTGAATAGAGATATGTGCAACATGCAGTGTAAGGGGTAGGGGGACAGCGCCTACTGAAGAGAGACATGCACAGCATGCAGTGTAATGGCAGGGGGACAACACCCACTGAAGTGAGACATGGACAACATGCAGTGTAATGGTAGGGGGATAACACCTACTGAAGAGAAACATGCACAACATGCAGTGTAAGGACAGGGGACAACACCCACTGAAGAGAGACATGCACAGTATGCAGTGTAAGGGTAGGAGACAACAGCTACTGAAGAGAAACATGCACAGCATGCAGTGTAAGGGCAGGGGAACAACACCCACTGAAGACAGACATGCCCAGCATGCAGTATAAGGGTAGGAGACAACACTCACTGAAGAGAGACATGCACAGTATGCAGTGTAAGGGTAAGGGGACAACACCTACTGAAGAGAAACATGCACAACATGCAGTGTAAGGGTAGGGGGACAACAACTACTGAAGAGAGACATGAACAGCATGCAGTGTAATGGCACGGAGACAACACCCACTGAAGTGAGACATGTACAGCATGCATGCAATGTAAGGGTAGGGGGATAACACCTACTGAAGAGAGACATGTGCAGCATGCAATGTAATGGCAGGGGGGACAACACCCACTAAAGAGAGACATGCACAACATGCAATGTAAGGGTAGGGAGACACCTACTGAAGAGAGAAACATGGCAGCATGCAGTGTAAGGGTAGGGGGACAACACCTCCTGAAGAGAGACATGCACAGCATGCAGTGTAATGGCAAGGGGACAACACCCACTGAAGAGAGACATGCACAGCATGCACGCAGCATGCAGTGTAAGTGTAGGGGGATAACATCTACTGAAGAGAGACAGCAGCATGCAGTGTAAGGGTAGGGGGCAGCACTTACTGAAGAGAGACATGCACAGCATGCAGTGTAATGGTAGGGGTACAACACCTACTGAAGAGAGACATGCACAGCATGCAGTGTAAGGGTAGGGGACAACACTCAACGAAGAGAGATATGCACAGTATGCAGTGTAAGGGTACAGGACAACACCTACTGAAGAGAGACATGCGCAGCATGCAGTGTAAGGGGAGGGGGACAACAACTAATGAAGAGAGACATGCGCAGCATGCAGTGTAAGGGTAGGGGGACAACACCTACTGAAGAGAGGCATGTGCAGCATGCGGTGTAAGGGTAGGGAGACACCTACTGAAGAGAGAGACATGGCAGCATGCAGTGTAAGGGTAGGGAGACAACACCCACTGAAGAGAGAGAGACATGCACAGCATACACGGAGCATGCAGTGTAAGGGTAGGGGGCAACACATACTGAAGAGAGACATGGCAACATGCAGTGTAAGGGTAGAGGACAACACTCACTGAAGAGAGACATGCACAGCATGCAGTGTAAGGGTAGAAGGACAACAACTACTGAAGACAGACATGCGCAGCATGCAGTGTAAGGGTAGGGGGACAACACCTACTGAACAGATACATGTGCAGCATGCAGTGTAAGGGTATGGAGATGCCTACTGAAGAGAGAGACATGGCAGCATGCAAAGTAAGGGTAGGGGGACAACACCTACTGAAGAGAGACATGCACAGCAAGTGGGTAGGGGGACAACACCTACCGAATACAGACATGCACAGCATGCACACAGCATGCAGTGTAAGGGTAGGAAGACAACACCTACTGAAGAGACATTCACAGCATGCAGTGTAAGGGTAGTGGGACAACACTTACTGAAGAGTGACATGGCAGCATGCAGTGTAAGGGTAGGGGGACAACACATACTTAAGAGAAACATGTGCAGCATGCAGTGTAAGGGTAGGGGGCAACACCTTCTGAAGAGAGACATAGCAGCATGCAGTGTAAGGGTAGGGGACAACTCCTACTAAAGAGAGACGTGCAGTATGCAGTGTAAGTATAGGGGGACAACACCCACTAAAGATAGACATGTGAAGCATGCAGTGTAAGGGTAGGGGGAAACACATACTGAAGAGTTACATGACGACATGCAGTGTAAGAGTTGGGGGACAACACCTACTTAAGACCGGCATGTGCAGCATGCATTGTAAGTGCAGGCAGACAACACACTCTGAAGAGAGACATCTGCAGCATGCACGCAGCATGCAGTGTAAGAGTACGGGGACAACACCTACTGAAGAGAGACATGTAAAATATGCAGTGTAAGTGTAGGGGGATAACACCCACTGAAGGGAAACATGTGTAGCATGCAGTGTAATGGTAAGGGGACAGCACCTACTGAAGAGAGACATGAGCAGTATGCAGTGTAAGGGTAAGGGGACGACACCCACTGAAGAGAGACATTTGCAGCATGCACGCAGCATGGAGTGTAAGGATAGGGGGACAACACTTACTGAAGAGAGACATGCACAACATGCAGTGTAAGGGTAGGGCGACAACACCCACTGAAGAGAGACATGTGCAGCATGCAGTGTAAGGTTAGGGGGACAACATCTACTGAAAAGACACATACAGAGCATGCAGTGTAATGGTTGGGGGATGTGCACATCATTCTTCCAAGCCACAGCTTTTTGGCAGATATCTGTAAGCACATCCAGGCAAGTCCATTCTCACAGGAAAATAATTATAGACTCTCTTTTCAATGAGTGAGAGCTTCCTCTAATGGAAAAGTTTTAGCCCTAGAAAAAGATGAAACAAGCTCATGACTGCTTGGATGATGGTCATGCTTTGACTACCTCTCAATTCAGCAATAGAAATGAATGGGTCATGGCAATAGTGGGGGCTTTTTGGTCAACAGGCATGGGGTAGGTCAAAAGGAATAAAAAATAAAAAAAAACAAGTTCCCCCAGTATAAATGAAAGCCCTGGGGATGATATTTAAAAATTAGACTAAAAAAGAAAAACATACTTGAAGCAAATTAAAATAAAATCAGAGCTCCAATGAGGCTACTGCAAAATAACATTAGTGGCATTTGATTCTAAATTATTAAACTAAATTATATTAAACAAAATAAAATAGACCTCAGCTATAGAAGTAGTATATCTAAATATAATCCTTACTACACTACTGAAATAATACCACAGAATTACTGCAGAAATACAGAAAAAACAAAAGATCCATGAAATAGCTGGTCATGGAAACTGACAAAAGCTAGTAAAAACTATTCAATAAACAACTTATGTAGTTGGTATCCCCTTACTGAAATGAGTGAAAAGCAGCAACTCAAAATGAAATAAAGCAAGAGAGAGAAATGAAATGTGTACGGGTCTTTGGTACTCATCAGGAATATCATGCCCTAATATATCTCATGTCAGAGTCCCCAAGTATTTCATATATGAATAAGCACTAGGCACCAAGTAGCAGTTAGGCTTCATTTGCAACATCAAAATCATAACAGTGACACTTTAAGGTTTAAGACTCTAAGTAGAAATGTACATCCCATGAATCACCCTGATTTCTCTGTTCTTCATACCTCCATATATATGTCTCTCTAAACGGATGCAAACATAAGCTTACAAACCAAGTATAATATCACCCTACCACTACTCTTATATTACTTACTGCTAATATCCTTCAACTAGAAAATATAGGGAAGTCAGTGTAGGAATGTAACTATATGGGTCTATTTCTAAATGTTTTGAAAGTTCGAAATTGAAATAAAAAAAAAAAAATAGATCTTTTTTTTTTTTTACGTTTTTGCAGGGGGCAAGCTCCCCGCACCCCAAGACCCCTGCTAATTAAATATACCAACTCTGAGATCACACTACGGTGAAGAAAATGGTAAATATACTGTTATGCGCTGTACCAATTTGAACATTCAAAACATCAATCTTATGGTTTCAACCACTTTT